>NC_068937.1:62760778-63060778 GCF_016801865.2 Culex pipiens pallens | reverse complement strand
GCTGGACATATTTTAAATCTTAAAAATTTACAGGGAAACAGAAATAAGATTAAAATTTGATGAAAAAACACTTCCCGACGTTGTTCTAATATAACTATTAAGCACTGTCGGTTGTGTACTATCTTGTGACATGTCGGCCTTATTTTTGAACTGTTACAAAAACAAAAGAAATATAAATGCTTTCACTCATTAATTATTATATATTTAATAACATATTTCTATCCTAATGAAACCTGATCCTTAAATTGTGGAATACACGTTCAAAACAAAGTTTTAGAAATATTTATCATTGATTAAGATGTCCTGCCCTTTAAACGACATTAACCAAAGACAACACTACATTTAAGAGAAATTATAGAAAGCGTCCCAAAACCAATTGCTTTTCGAAAAAATACAACGGTATGCCCTTTATATCAAAGGATCCTTCATTACATTGTATAAAAAACAGCACTGACCCAGTGAACATATTTCAACTGGAATTTAAGTGATTCCCAGGCCGGGCAAAGCATTTCCACATTCTACTATAACCGCCCAGTTGTTTTTGATGACGTTGAGCTATAACTCAAACCGAGCTTTTCCGATAGTGGGAAACGCGCTCCTCTCCAACAATACCCGCGAGAGAGAGAGAGAGAGGGACCGTGTAACAATAGAAAAAGGAGAAAATTAATACCTATGCTAATGCATTGTTTTCCAAACGTATTCATTATAAAGCAATTTCATTATTCAATTAGAGCTCAAATCAGCACGTCCTAACACACACACACACACACACATACTGACACACACACGCACAATGCATGTGACGACTACGCTGCCCTGGGTTGTTGGCGGTAATGACGTATGGACTGATGCAGTTGTAACACAGAAAGCAACGACGGAGTACGAAGCGCAGTCACGTTCTGGGTAGAAGGTATATAAGAACGGGGCAAGCATGTGCTCGTGAGCCAAACTGAATAAATATGCTCGTTCGTTTGTATGTACTTACTAGCGGTGCCTGTCAGTGCTTAGAACAGCTGAACGAACAGGCAGTTCATAAGGTTAGATGGGGTTAATTGAACAGTTTTGGGATACATTAAGTGGAAAGCTTATTTTCAAATTAGTCAGCAATATAGTGTTAGGTTTCATTAGTTAGCGATATTTCAACGTAATAGGGGAAATATGCCCATTTTAATCACTCTAAGCCGTTCGACCAATTCTCATCACTTTTGCCGATTTCCGCTATTAAATCAACATTTTCAGATGTATTAACAATGGAGAGTTGCTTGCTCATTTTTGTTTGAGCCATTTATTACTTTGGAACAGTTAAAAACACTTTATGAAAGTTGTAATCCATGATCAAAGTGCTGATAGGCCGATAATAGAAATAGGCTGAGAAAGGGTATAGTTCCCCTAACTGCAAAACAAAAAAATGAGTTTTTAAGAATATGTTTGTTTGTGTGTACACTATGTTGCACATAAACGAACTTTTTATTTTACAAATAACTAAATTTTAGCATTAAATAACTTTACTACTCATTTATTTCCTCCTTGTAAATTTGAACAACAAAGGTATAAACAAAATTAAATCAATTTAAAACATCGTGTCCGCTACCTGCTCCACCACATAGCGAGAATGTGCATAATAATTTGAAAAAGTAGAAAGTATGATGCTTCACTTTTTAAGAGGGCTAGAGAAATTCTCCACATTCTCCTCAATAAGCTTCGCCCAAAACAGCATCCTTGAGTAAATTCAGTCCAAAATACCCTGGCAACATGATAGCAGATAATGATGATTTTTAGCAGTTTGACGGAAAATACCTTACGGTAATGTACTAAAGTCCCCCATCAGGACATCAGTTATCGCCCTTTTTTTTCTTCCGAACACAAATAACTTTTGTTATTTTCGTTAGTTTTCTTTAAACTGATTTCTAAAAAACTGGATTCGTGTCAGACCTTCCCGTTTCACCGTAAAGATATTTTACAACAAAATTATTACAAATATACATTTTGTACATAACTGAGTGTATATTGCTTTTTGCTGATTACATTCCCCGGGATACCCCGACCCGCCCGTAACCCGCGTTTGCACGCCATCTGATCATGCGACCAGGGAGCATCTGTTGAATTAGTTGATTGTGAGAAAAATCGTTCACTGCCAGCCAACAGCTGCCACAGCCCCAATGTTTAGTTAGTGTAGATAGCTAATGTGATGGATTTTGCTTGCGCTTCGAGATTGGACGTTTAGTCGTGACGAAACACGGCGGTAACGCGACTTATTTACACCGGTAATTCAATTATTTCCGAGGAAACGATTAATGTAAGTGGGGATGCATGCTTACGTGAATGAGCGCAGATTTGGCGCGCTAGCTTGCAGGAAAGTAGATCAATTAGAATGCAGATTCAAATGATTTTCATTCAATTTAATTCAGGTTAGGTAAAATATTTATAAAATATATATCGGTGTTACAAAATTGGTATAATTTATGAATTTTTAGAATGTATGACAAAAGGTCGAAAGACATGAGATCGAATATTTTAGAAGGCGAACTTTGTTTTGGAATAACTGCTCTTGTTTGTAAGAATGGGAAAACTCACAAAACATTACGACAGTCAAGAATTTGTTGTTTAATTTAAAAAAAATCAAAAATATTATAGAAGTCGACCTTTTTTTGGAAGAACAGCTCATGTTTGAAAGAATGGAAAAACTCACAAAAATATTTTGACAATCAAGAATAGATTGTTTTTAAAAATAAAATAAAAACTTAAAAAATATTTAAGAAGTCGAACTTTTTTTGTAAGAACAGCTCATGTTTGAAAGAATGGAAAAACTTACAAAAATATTACGACAAACAAGACTTGTTTGTAAGAAAATATTTTTTTCAAGAATTTTTTGAAGTTTATAATTATAATTATTTAATCTATTTTTTTTTAAATTCGACCTTTTGTCCTTTCGACGTTTTGACCATTCGACCTTTTGTCCACTTTCGATCATTTGTCCATTCGACCTTATGTCTTTCGACCTTTTGGCATTCGACCTTTTGTCCATTCGACCTTATGTCTTTCGACCTTTTGTCGCACATCCGAATTTTTAGCCAAAAATGGCGAAGCTCAATATTAGGACTGCTGTCGTTTTTTTTTCAGATAAGCTGTATCATTTCGAATTAAATATTTTCAAAACATTGGATATGTCAGATCGTGCTTCGACGATGACAATAAATCATCAAGACACAAATTAGATTTTTTTCTAAGTTGGTAAACTATGATTGCAAAAACTTTTATAAATAGGATCATTTACATATTCTCAGAGTGTCAAAATTTCTCAATGAAAATTAGTTCGAGTCGAAACGCGGACTGGTGATATTTACTTGAAAACTGCTAAGATAAGTTGTATGATACCAGTATGAAAAACGGGGCTTATAATTTCTTAGTTTGATAAAAAAGACTCACATTAGAAATGAATCGTCATTGTTGATCCCTTGTGTGATTTAAAAAAAACTTAATAAATCTGATAAATGATTAGTTGTTTTTGTTTGAAAAACGTTTTTTTACCAACATTGGGGCTATTATGCCAAATCAAGTACCTACACCCAAAACTGGGCAGCGCTAGTCCGAGAGAAAAATGGCCTCGAGACGAGAGAATGGTGGTACCATTTAAGGACACAGAGAACACAGCTAAAGATGGGCGAGAGAATCATTCTCTCGAGGTTCATTTGCAAAAAAAGTTCATCCGTCAAAACAAAAAAACCAAAAGTGTCGACTACGGGAATCGAACCAGAGACCTTTGACATACTAACCCAATGACTTAACTGCCTCGGCCACCACAGCTTGGTGAACAAGGAGTGGTCAGATGTCGATGTATGACACTTGTTGAAGATTTACAATAAAGTGTCGTATTGAAAAGTAAAGCGTGCTTCTTTTGTTCATGTCTGAACATTACACCCGCTTGCTGGGTTTCTTGTCTAAATAGAACAAGAGAGGACACCAAGAAGCACACGGGCATGAGCTACTTTGGTAATCATAGGCCTTTCCACCGAGTCAACCTGGTAACTCTATTTCAAGATATAATAACTTATGAGATATTTTTCAATCTTGTCTAGAGACTTGATATCTTTGGAACTTTCCAAGTTGATAAATTGGTATCACAAAACAACATTTAACATGCTGTTTGTACTGACACGATTCGTGGTCAATTAAATAATCATTAGTTTCTTGACATCTATCTCAAAAAGTCACAAACATTACTTCGGTCCACTATGTCGTCCACTTACCTAACTTTGAGTGTTCGGGAAGCTCTTCGAGCATTCCATTTGCGGTCCATCTTCTCCTCTCAAATGGGTCGTTGATCGAACTTTGGAAAACTCAAGGAGCAAACAAAATAAACCTTTTATCAACTTTGACTGCCGTATCGAAACAAACACACTTTTAAATTCATTCGAAAACTTTGCACAGCACACAGTCGATTTACATTTTGCTTCGGAGCACTTCTCCCAGCGGCGGAAGGAACGACGAAATTATCCCACGTGGAGGGCCACTTCCACTTCCTGTCACAACCGCGATCAATTTCGTTATCTTCTTGCTCTCGACTGCTACCGTCTTACGACGACACTTTTCACCATGGAAACATTTGCCAAAAAAAAAATCAATTCCATTAACTTTCTGGCCCCTGGCCCATGCGATATCATACGCTAAGTTTCACCATCGTTTTCCCTGAATTTTCCGCGATTTTTCCGCTCTGACACCACTCGCCGAGTGTCAACTTTCCGGAATCAGGTTCTAAATCAAACTAGACGAACCGAGCAGATTAACGAGTCCCATGCGAAAAATAAATCAAAATGCATTTATATTTTATAATTACACACTCTCATCCCGCTAAATTATCTAGCAGGGTGTGCACTAATCGGCTCTGGCTCGGGCTCTAGCACTGTGGAGTGGCCGCAACCAGAGCACTAGAGCTGGTCGTTAGTGGCGATTCTCTGGATGAGCACACCAGCACCAGCACCAGCATCATCATCATCGATTTGAGTAAACAGGGCTTGTTTA
Source organism: Culex pipiens pallens (assembly GCF_016801865.2). Lineage (NCBI taxonomy): Eukaryota > Metazoa > Arthropoda > Insecta > Diptera > Culicidae > Culex > Culex pipiens. The sequence goes on along the minus strand of NC_068937.1, from coordinate 63,055,759 downwards.
TGTACTACACTATACTATTCGGCTCATCGCGGCCTGAACACCCAGTTGTGGGGCAGTTCAATTATGAGAATTCTGAACCAATTTACTTCCCTCCTCCCTTCCAGAGAGCTACTACTACAATTGTTGTTGTTGTTCAACAATCTACGCCCAGGTTCCTATCCCTCTCTGGTGGTCGTAGCCCGCACAATGGGAAGGTCTTGAAGAAATTAAACTAATTCCAAAAAAAATTGTTTGTTTTAAGATCAGCTCCTTAATCAGATTTTTGTTTCTTGAAAAATATATTTGTAAAGCATTCTGTATGTAGGAATACCTAGTTTGAATGTATTTAATTCAATCATTTGACTTACTATATAATTTGGGATTGTTGAGGACAGTATTTGGGGAAACTTAGGAGATTGCAGGTAAGGTATGAAAACAGCCACCCTACTTCCCACTGTGTCCCAGCCCCGTCCGCGAACATCAGAACCAAGCAAAAGGGAACTCGTAATTTCCCGCCCAGAAGAACAACCGCATATTACATTGGCTCAATCGGATGACCTTTGGCATTTACACGCGCACAACCGCAGAAAGTTTTGGTGCCAGCCGCCGCCGGTGGTGAGCTAATTAAAAACTTTTAACTAGATTCATATGAACGATGACTTTCACTGCCAAGGGCGTGAAGAAAATCAATCTATTGCGAATATTGCGTCCTTGATCAAACGGCAAAAGCAGTCAAATGAAGGTGAAATCAGACACTGCTTGATCATTCACTGGCGAAACCGGAGTACAGAGAAATTGCATCAATTGTGTGATTTCAATCGTGTAATTAGTCTTTATCCATCGATCTAAGCGATTTTCGCTGCGCACGAAGATCGCTACGTCACAATTATTATGCAGCGAACTCTCGCTCTCGAGATTGCTAGGAAAAGCATATAATCAACATGGACTTTAATAAATATAGAATCATAAGTTGTTCAAACAGTATACTAAAAATTTATCAAACAGTAAAACCACCGTCTAAAGGTGGCCAAACACTATGAATCCTATCATTCATAAATCGATTTTAAATTTATTGTAAAGCATGTTAAAAACGGATTTTAGTGTCCAAAGTTAGCACAGGACGAGATCGAAATTGTGGAGGAATTTGTGTAGCTCGGATCGTTGGTGACGTCGGACAACAACTGCAGGAGAGAAATTGGGAGGCGCATAATCACCGGTAGTCGTTCCTACTATGGACTCCACAATACCTTAAGGTATGGTCACCTTTCCAGGCATAAAGCTCACTATGCACGAAACGTTGATCAGACCGGTTGATCTCTATGGGCACGAGACATGAACGTTGTTCGAGAGGGATGTGCAATAGGGTGACAAGAAAAGTTGAAAATTTTGGAAAATCTTAAGAGCAAGCCTCTTAAGTTCGATTCTTTAGGTAAAAATAAGTAACTGTATATATTTTGAGCCAAATCGGTTAAGGTTTAAGGGTCGCTTGGTCGTTAAAGTTGTCGAAAAAAAACTTTTCATACAAAAACGTCTTCTTTAAATCGCTAATAATTGGTCAGGGTTTACTCGGAAGTCGATTTTTTTTGTTATCACCTCAATGTGCAAGCGCTTGAGGTTTTCCGACAGAGATAACTGACAACGCATCTGAATCTTAGGTTTGTTGAGCAGTAAAAGTAAAGTAGAGTAGTAATCAATGAGACACTTTTGGTTTTTAATTTTCAATGATTTTTCTAATTTCTCATCAGCATTTTAAAACAAACTTTTTTCAGCATTTTTTGCCTTCCTCACCTTACTGAGGAAAGGCTCTAAAATCACTCGAAAAATGAACTCCTTTATTCAACCCCGTAGACCAACCTTCACGTATACCTATCGACTCAGAATCAAATTCTGAACAAATATCTGTGCGTGTGTCTAGATGTGAGTCCGTGCACCGAAAAATATGCACACGATTATATCCGGAATGGCTGAACCGATTTGGACCGTGTTGATCTCATTCGATCCGTTTCGGGGTCCCACAAGACCCTAGTTAATCTTATGAAGTTTAGAAAAGTACTTCAAAAGTTATGCTAAAAAAACGATTTTAACAATAGTCCGGAAGATTGTAAAAAGGGTGGTTTTTATAAGAAAACCCATCATGTTGTACATTATTAGAAAGGTGTTTAAAAGATCTTTCCAATGAGCCTAAAACATCGAAGATCTGATAACCCTATCAAAAGTTATTAGTACTTAAGTGGTATTTATACACTTTTCAGAGGCCGGATCACAGATGTTTTGATAAAAACGTTACTTAATCCACCTTTAGGTGGTTGGTGCCTTCCTCGCATTCATAAAGTGAATATACCACACAGCCTCAAAAAATTGTATAGTATTATTTATACAATCCGGCCTCAAAAAAGTTTATCAAAAACACTAAAGTACTTATAACTTTTGATAGGGCTGTCAGATCTTCAATCTTTTGAGCTTGTTCGAAAGATCTTTTGATTACCTATCCAACGATGGGTCGCATGATAGATCCAGACAACTTTTTCATCAAAATATTTTAGATCCGGCCTCAAAAAAGTGTATACATAACACTTAAGTGCTCATAACTTTTGATGGGGTTGTCAGATCTTCAATCTTTAGGACGCGTTGGAAAAGTTTTTCAAATACCTTCTTAACAATATATAGCCTGACGGGTTTTCTTACAAAAACCACCCTTTTTACAATATTTCAAACTCAAGCCAAATCGTTTTTAGCATAACTTTTGAAGTACTTTTCCAAGTAAGTAAAGTAAATCTTTCCCAGTTCCTGAGGGGAACACCCTTGAAGAGTATCGGGGCCGGCATTTACAAAGCGGATTCAGTGGCAATTTCATTCTCAACATAATGTTAACATGTTAAGGTTAATGTTAACATTCCATAGGTCGCCTTCCTAAGGTGTCGTGATAAGGTCCAGTTTGTGACGATACACTACCTTCCCTTTACTAAGCAATCGATTCCAGAAGGGAAAAGATCACCAGTTGTGTTGGTCCGAGCCGGGATTCGAACCCCGATCTACCGCTTACTAGGCGGGAGCGTTACCACTAGGCTACGTGGCTCGGTCACTTTTCCAAACTTCATAATATTGTACGATCAGTACTTAGCTGGACTCGGTCACTGGAAACGACCGGCGACTCAGTGACCGACGAAATAGGCGGCGGGCCAGATGCGGGCATAAAAATGTCAAAATCTCTTCCCCCCTCACTTCGTCTCACTATCCAGCTGCAGCTTTGTTGACAAACAAACGGAGCACGCGGTCGCATGATGGCGGCATCGAGCCAGAATTAGGGGTGATCATGTGATTAAAAATGAAAGTTTTTTCAAGAAAAATAATATTTTTCCGACCGAATAAAAAAATACAATAATATTGTGGATTTAGCTCGTAGCTGGATTTTCTGGCATCTTCTCACGGTCATTGGAAACGGTCGTGGATAGACCTAGGGGTTCCCAGTTGGATTGAAAAAATTCAATTTATAGAAAAATTATGGATTTAAAATTTAGCTTTTTTATCACTTCGGCGACATCAGGAATCATTGTTTGAACATGCTCGCAATTTTTTTATTCGGTCGGAAAAATACTATTTTTCTTGAAAAAACTTTCATTTTTAATCACATGATCACCCCTAATTCTGGCTCGATGCCGCCATCATGCGACCGCGTGCTCCGTTTGTTTGTCAACAAATTTGCAGCTGGATGGTGAGACGAAGTGAGGGGGGAAGAGATTTTGACATTTTTATGCCCGCATCTGGCCTACAGATTGTCAAAGGAGACAGATTGGCCGATGCAAAATAAATTGGCACTGGCAACGTGTGTTTGCGCTTGCAACACTGCCAGTTTTGCTGGGCTCAAAGGGCGGTTGGTGTCCAGCGCGTTTGGTGTCCAGAAACATTGGCCAATCTGTCTCCCTAGACAATCTGTAATCTGGCCCGCCGCCTATTTCGTCGGTCTCTGAGCCGCCGGTCGTTTCCAGTGACCGAGTCCAGCTAGGTACTGATCGTACAATAACTAGGGTCATGTGGGACCCCAAGACGGATCGAATGAGACAAAAACGGTCCAAATCGGTTCAGCCAGTCCGAAGATAATCGTGTGCATATTTTTCGGTGCACGGACTCACATCCAGACACACGCACAGACATTTGTTCAGAATTTGATTCTGAGTCGATAGGTATACGTGAAGGTGGATCTATGAGGTCTTATAAAGATGTTCAGTTAGTTATGAGCACTTAAGTGTAAATATAACACCTATCAGTGGCTGGATATCAGATATGTTGATGAAAAGTTGTCTGGATCTATCATGCGAACTATCATTGGATAGGTTATCAAAAGACCTTACCGATGAGCCAAAAATATTGAAAATCTGGAAACCCTATCGAAAGAAATGAGTAATGAGTAATGTTGAGTAATGTAATGAGTAAAGTTGTTAAACATGTTAAGGGGGAATGATGCAATTCTGAATGAAGATATTCACTATATGAATGTGAGGAAGGCAGTAACCACCTAAAGGAGGATTAAGCAATGTTTTTTATTAAAAGTTATCTAACATCGACCAAAATGTGAGGTTGTAGACGCACTTTGCAGGAACAATTAGACACTCAACGAAAATCAATAATTTTCTAGCAAAAAGTATTGTTTTTGTATTGTTTCAATGCAAGTGATTTGCTTTGAACATATAAAAGCTATTTTGCCGACCTAAAATTTCAGTTAACAGAAGTTATACTAAATAGTAGCTAAATTTTATAAAATTCCTATAATTATATCAAATAACTGAACATCTTTGGTTAAACGAAGTTAAAACTCAATAAATGTGCCAAAAAAGTTACAATATTTTTTTTAGAATTTGCAACATTTTTGAATAGTTTAACGAAGAAAAATCAAAGCTTCTTATTGAAAGGACATTTTTTAGAGTTTTTAAAACATTTTTAGTGTTTTTTTTTCGATGAAAAATAGGTTTTTTTTCCGGAATTCTGAGTACGCCATCAAATCGGGCGTCTAATTTTACGTAAAAGTCCCTTTGACACCAAATTTCCATCTCATCACCGTTTCAGGCTGCAAATTATTGAAAAACACCTCTTTTTCGCATGTTCAAAAGAAAGGGGTCGTACCACCCCTCCGTCACGAAATATCAAAAAAACGGACCTTGGATTCGTGATCAGGGACAAAAATTACTCCTTAGTTCAAAGTTTCACGCAAATCGAAGAGGGGTCGGGGCAACTTTTCCCGATTTCGTGTGAGTTGGTAGAGAATTACCCTATTACAATCAAATTACTCAACCCTAAAATAGTTAGCAGATTGGAAATAGACAAAATAGTTGTTTTTAGTTTTTTTTGCATAAATATTAGACCGAGTCGAAAAATTAAAAGTTGCTTCGTTTCGTAGGATAAGTAATCGAAAATAATCAAAAGCAAGGGGTTTCCAGCATCAAGGATTACTGACCAGTCTAAATGGAATTACCAGGATTACTGGCAATATGCCACGGATTACTTTGATTTACCAGAGTTACTTGGGATTGCCAGAAACCACGCAGAATTGCTAAAATTTATAAAAATAACTTGGAATTACTGCCCAGCTTCCAGCATATTGAGAAAAGTCTTTGGAATTGGATAGACTGACAGCTGTCAAACGCACAAAACCACGTGCTTGGTAATAGTGCGTCCATCCCGGGAATTCTCGGCACAAAATTCCCGGGATTTTTTTTCAAAACCTGGGGTTTCTTGAACGCCGATAATTTTTATATTTTGTATGGGGAATTCCCGGAATTAAACAAAAATCGAATTTTGGCTTGGAAATTACATTAGCATTACAATTTATAAGTTTAAACTTTTCTAAAATTTTATAAAAATTGGTACCATTTTATTTGTTGTCAGTTTTGTTTGAGGACATCTTATACCAACTTTTTAAGCTGTTTTAGTCATGTCATATAGAAATAAATTAAAAATAAATATTTATAAGATACTAATTAAATTTGAATTAGAAATGTGGTGCATATAAAATTCAAAGCACAACAGAGAACAACTAAAATTTATTCAAGCTATCTTAAAACTGCTATCCTTGTTTAGAATTGATATTAATAGTATTGAGCTAATTCTATAACTTTCAAGCTTGAAAAACATAAAAATATAAAGAAAACATAGATTTTATGAATTTTTCAAAAAAATCCTGGGAATAAATATTTTTCCCTTTTCCGGGAAACTCTAAACCAGGGAAAATTGGACGTCCTACTTGGAAATCATCGAGAAAATTGGGTAAATATCAACATCAGTTTAACAACTGATTTTGGCTTTTGAGTGCATTTGAAATTTAAAGCACAACAAAGAACGAAAAAAATCTTTATGGCTATCTGCTATCCTTGTTTAGATTGATATTTATAGTATTGAGCTAACATTATGATTTTAATGCATGAAAAACATAACAAATATAAAGAAAACATTGATTTTATGACGTTTTCAAAAAAATTCCGGGAATAAAAAATTATTTTTTCCGTTTTCCGGGAAACTCAAAAACTGGCAAAATTGGACGCCCTACTTGGAAATCATCAAATAATGGGGTAAATATCAACATCAGTTTGACAACTGATTTTGACGTTTGAGTGCTTTTTCATCAGAATAAATTTGAATTAGAGATCATCCAAATTAGCGGACATTCCGAATCCGCTCTGTACTTCAAGCAAAAGCAAAATGCATTCTGCCGATTACTAGGTAATTCTAGAATCACAGGAATTACTGCAGAATTGCGGTGTAATACTGGAATTACTGAATTACTTACTCAAAATCCGAATGATCCTGTACTAGCTATTACTTTGGTTTTTTACATGAAAATTAATAGGCAATAAATAGAATCATAAAAGGTATATCGAAATTATCTTTCAATAGTTATTTTTTTACTATTCATTATTTTCTGAAGTATGTTTTCACAAAAAAGAATCATGGAATTACCAGAATTACTGGGATTATTAGGAATTAACAGGATTACTCTGGAAGTAAATCCGGAATTACAGAATTACTTGCTCAAGTTCCAAGTAATTCCGGATTAGTGACCAGTTTGACACGATGCTGGAAACCCCTTGATCAAAAGAGTCTAAAAGTTAGAAGATCTCACAACATTGTTTCAAGTTATGACAACTGATTTGTATTTATGTACTTTTTTGAAGCCAGCTACTTATCTGTACGAATATGGTGTCCAGATCCATCATCCGAGCTATCGTTGAATAGATAAACGAAACAAGTCTAAAAACTTGAAGATCTGGTAACATTATCAGAAGTGAGCATGGATTTTAGTAGGACTAAATTGTTCTTTACCAAATCCAAACAAACCAGGTTTTCTGCGCACTCGTTTTCCAAAGAGTTAATAATTCAGATGAAATTTATGTCCGTTTTTTAAACTCGCTTTTGCTTAGGAGTCAGGAACAAGGCCCGGGGATTTAGTTAGATTTGTTATATTTAATAATCAACCTTTCAAAATTTACTCCAGAATTATTTTAATTTGGATTTGCTGCAAGCTCCAACTATGATGGGGTTGCATGGTACTTTAAAGGGTGAAATTTTCTCACAGAAAAAGAATCTTGTCAGTAATGTTTGTCATATTTTAAAGGGACGAAAGTGGGGGGAACTTATATACAAGAGAATGAACGGATGGTACTCACCGGACGTTGGCCAGCGTGTGTCGCCGATTTTTCAGATACCGACTGTGATACTTTTGCAAATCACCGATAGAGCCCTGCTCTGCTTGCATCTTAATCGCTGACGGTGAGACGTTAGTTGTGCTGCTACTGCTTGATTCTAAGTCACTAGCCGTGTTGTTGTTGTTGTTGTTGTTGGCGTTTGTGTTGGTGGTGCTTGCGATGATTGATTTCACTTTGGATTTGATCTTGATGCGATTGATATTGATTTTCGGCGAAGGTGTTAACGAGCGTACGACATCTGCGTATCGAATTGTACAAGCTTTAATGCGGGACGGTAGCAGGGGATTATGGAAATGTTGCATACCAATATCAAACTCATCATCTTCCTCTTCTTCAATGTGAGGTAACTTGAGCTGCCCGGATTGGGAGTGATGAAGCTGCTGGAGTTGGTTCAAAGCTTGTGCAGCAGCATCCGAGAGTGACTCTTGCTGCTGTTGATTGTTGTTGCTGCTACTGTTGTTGTTACTGGCGGTGATACTATTGTTTGCTGCTTGCTGATCAATATTGTGCTGATATAGCTCCGTCGTGCTGGCGGTCAAAGCTTCGTCTTCGGTGGCGTAATCGACAATGTGGTCATCAATTGTCGACGTGTTGCTTTTTTGGTGGTTTGCAGCGGGGGCTGAGGAGCCCCCGCGACAAGGCAAACAACACCGAAACAGCGTGCCACCGACTGTGACTTTATTGGCGGGATTTTCTTCTCACGCCGCTCATCGAAGCGCAATTCAACGAAATGTAATGCTTGACCATCAGCGTTTGGTACGCCGTGTTTTAAGCTTCTCTTCTCTACTGGATGCTGGATGATATTATTTTTTTCTGATTTCTACGACTTTCAGAACAACACACATGCGAACATTTTGTTCAATTCCAGACCAATAAAAACAACACTGTGAGCTCTTAATTTTTCCTAATCTTGATCATTTGGAAAACGGCCAATCGGATTGCAAACACTTAACGTATATATTTCATGAGTCTGACAGGTTAATCACTCGCGCTTTCCTATTGTTACTAGAGTAGTTGTTGATGGTGTTTGTTATTATCGATTTGATATGTGTTTCCAACAAGCTGTAGGTACATGAGTCCGTCAAAGTAAAAAAAAACATTAGTAATTGAAATGACCTCACAACCAAACACAAACATGTGCTCCTAAAACCCAACCCCGATAGACGACGGCTTAGAAGAAGAAAAAACCGAAGGTGTTCGACTACCTTGACTGGTCACCATTTTTGATAACGCGTATCGAGAGACCTAATTCATATCTGCGGGCACTTCCCATTGGTGGGATAACTTGGTGTTTTCGACACTTTTTTTCACGCGTTATTTCTTCAATCAAATTGCATGATTTTGAATAAACTTGAAAACACAATGCACTCACTACTATTCTCCCATCGCAAGGTATTGTTGTACTCGTCGCAAATATTTAAAAAAAAAACCTTAATTACACCCCTCTTCACCCCTCATTACTGGCAGTGATTTAGTTTTGGGTTGCGCAAATCGATTCTCTGCGAGCGCTCGCGCGCACGATTCAATTATGTTCCGTCGACGAATCGCTATGTACACTTACGCGTGCCGTATCGATTGTGTTCCACACGTTCAAAGGCAAAAAAGCAAACTGTGGGTTGTTTCGGGACGGTGGTGGCCGGCCAGGTCGATTGGGTGGGTGATATCGTTTCCCCTAAAGCGCGAACCCAAGTCACACAAATGTGTCGTGTACTGATTACCACTGCAAGCCGCCGAGCGCTTTAGCGAGATTGTACAAATACTTCACCGATGGTGTTGTTGTTGTCGTCGTCGTTGTCGTTTGCTACCAGCGTCATCGTCGCCGAGGTTGCATGCCTCCGCCCATCCTGTCCCCTTTTCCCCCACTTCACCCGATTCTGGCCGGTATCCCACAAAGGGGGAGCGCATCGCATCCGCACACAAGTTCCAATTCGCGCGCGCACACACGACCAACACGTCTAATTGCAGTGGTTCTTATGCGGAGTTTAAAAATAAAGCTTTTTATTTTCAGTCTAGCCTTCTTTCCATTTCATGCTGTTGTCCGATTTCATCGGAGCTATATTTCATATTAAGAGTGATGGTTTTTGTTGAATATCTCAGGATTAACCATGTAGTACTTTTCAAGAAAATTGATTTTTAAGCTTTGATTGTTATTTTTTTCAAGACCATGCATGATGAAGGCAATATTGTTGTATGCTTTCAAACAAACCTAATTTTCCAACAATTTTAGTCGCGTCGCAAAGGATTGTTTGACCATTTTGATGAGAAATTGGTCTATGAAGTGTGAATTGCGATATCCGGGAAAAGGATGCGAATTTCCAAACTCGGTTGAAATCTTGTAGGGTTTTTTGAGTATAACAAAACGATATCTGTTCCTCCAAAGCTCGAAAATTAGCGGACTGTATTTTCCTCGATTTAAATTCGGCGGAAGAGACAAAAAAAACGCACGTCTTTCCGCTCCGTTTTCTAGACAACAACTTGACGTTTAATCCAAGACAATAGAAACATATAGGTGAACACACAAACAGGAATCAAGGCTTGTTACACAAAAGGTGTTAACACAAATATCGTTGAACATCCTCCCCCATTGTTGAAACACTTTCAACAATCCTTCTCCCATATCACTAATCTGCTCCAACTACTACACCGCAGAACGAGCGCGTCGTTGCTGGTGTTCCAATCGGCAGCGCACCGCCGACTACCCAACCCAACTCAGTCTCTCTGAGTGAGGGAAGGCCATCTGCCAGAGCAATTCTACCAGCCTTCAACAGGTCCCAAAACACACTCGCTCCCAGCAGCATGTCTACCGGTCCGGTCTTGTTGAAGGTTGGATCTGCAAGTTTGATGTTGGACGGCAGGTTCCAGTTCGCAACGTCGATCGTTCTCAGAGGCGCATCTTCGACTATTTTGGGCGTGATCAGCAGCTCCAGCTTCCGCGAGAACGATGTGACCCTGGACTTCATCGTTGCTCGCACCGAGTGACTGATCCTCGTACATCCTCCGTTCAAGCCACTGACCTCGCAGTTGGCTCGCTCTTTCTTGACCGCCAACAAGTTGGCAAATCTCTCCGTCATAAAGTGGTTCTCCGAGCAGGAATCGATCAGAGTCCGGCACAGGTGCGGTACACCGTCTCCACCGTAGACCTGTACTACGGCCGTCGACAGCAGAGTCGATTTCTTGGCTGCAACGCTGCTTGTTTCACTCCTTCCAGACTGCCAGCGCAGTTCGTTGTTCGGGTTCGGCGCATCGATCGCCGTCGTCGCCGGAGATGTCTCCGACATCCACGCTCCGTCCTTGTGCAGCATAGTGTGATGCCGCTTGCTGCATCTCTGGCACGAGTTCGTCGAGGTGCACTCACCAGCGCGGTGCCCCTTCTTCATGCAATTAAAGCACAGCCCATACCTTCGTAGCTGGCTGTACCTCTCATTGACGCTTCTCTGCTGGATCTGCTCGCAATTCTTGGTCTCGTGCTGCTGGTTGCAAACGTAGCACTTCGCTCCTCTCGCGACCACCAACGCGACCGATCGTTGTGGCTTGACGCTTTTCTCACTGTGCGGTTCCAACCTTTCGAGGACTCGGCATCTCTCCTTCAGGAACGCGATGGTTGCTGGGTACGTCGGAAGCACTCCGACCTTCTGTTCCGCCTCCCAGGCTTTTCGCGTGTCCAGATCCATCCTGGACGCCAGCAGGTTCAAGAGCATCTGCTCCCCCAGTCCGTTGACCGGAAGCTGCAGCGACTTCAATCCCTCAACGTGTTTCACACATGTGTCGATGAGCTTGCGGAGCTCGGCTGCGTTGTCGCGGGAGATCTTGGGCAAAGCGAAGACAACGTCGATGTGCCGATCGATAATCGCACGCTTGTCTCCGTACAGATCTTCGAGAACGGCCCACGCCGCCTCATAGTCATTGTTATTGACTATGTCCTGGTCGATCACACCGGCAGCCTTTCCGACCAGCGAGTCTCGCAGGTGGTAAAGCTTGATCGCCGGAGCTTCAGCCGTATACCGTGCCATGACGTGCTGAAACATCGACTTGAACGAGAGCCACGTCTCGTACGTCCCGTCGAACTTCGGCAGAGGCACGTTCAGCGGTGGAAGGTATTGCGGGGTGGCAGCTGGAACGAGCGCAGCGCTCAGTCCAGGCTTCTCTAGCTCCTCAACCAGCTCTTTTAGCTGTAGCGTCAGACCGCGGCGCAACATCTCAAGCTCTACTTCGCACTGCTCGTGTTTCACTTGTTCATCCTGCGTGAGTGTCATCGCGTAAATCTTCTCCTGGTACTCACCGAACTTGGCAAAAGCGCTCTCCACGTTGCTCAGCTGATGCCTCAGGAAGTGCACGTTCCGCAGATTCTCGTTCGGTGCCGCTGCACTCGTCTTGATTTCCGTCTGCACCCGCTTCAACCTTCTTTCCGCAGCATCACGTTGTCGCACAAGCGCGTTCAACTGCTCCTCCATCTTGCGGGCGTCTTCCTTCTTCCGCTGCACCAGCAACTGCTTGCAGATTGGCGTCACTTCCTCCTTCTTCGCGTCACCGTTTCCGGATTCTTCCTCAGACACTTCTTTCTTCGGCGTGGAGTTCTTCTTCTTCTTCTTGTTACTCTTCGGCGTACGCGGCAGGGTCATACTACCATGCTCCACTTCCACCAGCAGGTGCTACGCCCCGCGCCGTTCAATCACGCGCACAAACTGTCTCGTCCGGTGTCCCGGTTCGGTTTCAACACTGTAATCCGTCCAAATGTCACCTTCAGACCACTCTTCCGGCCACACTTTTTCACACCCGGACACTCCGCCCGGTGCTTTTCTCTGAAAGGCCGTTTCCCGAAACACTCTCCAGCCGTCCGGTCACAGACTTCCAAAGTTCAATCACTTTTTTTTCTTCGCAGCGTAGGTGCTACGCCCCGCGCTTCACACACACGCGGACACTTCGACCGCGGCTGTTGTTGGATCGAGTTCCCACTCCGGCAACCCGTCACTTCATACCACGGATCACTGCTCCAGCAATCCGGCCATGAAGGACCAAAATGTTCCTCGATAGTTCAAAATTTAGCGGACTGTATTTTCTTCGATTCAAATTCGGCGGAAGAGACAAAAAACAAACGTCTTTCCGCTCCGTTTTCTAGACAACAACTTGACGTTTAATCCAAGACAATAGAAACATATAGGTGAACACACAAACAGGAATCAAGGCTTGTTACACAAAAGGTGTTAACACAAATCTCGTCGAACAATATCATTAAATCATTTTCGATCAAAATGGTTGTTGTCACAAGATAGCACACAAGCGACAAACTAGTGACCAGGACCGAGCGAAATATACTTTAAAATATAATTGTAATACAGTCATGCCTCATATTCGGAACACTCACAAATTTGAAACGCTTTTGTGGTGATGTGCAAGATTTTTTCATCAAGAGTAGCAAAAAACTGTCCAAAAATTGCCTGTTCTTGCCTGTTTTGTTGGGGTGTTTTTGCACCTGTAGCCGTGGCTGACTAGTTACGGTGTTCGCTTTGTAAGCGAATGATCCTGTGTTCGATTCCCATCTGCTCTAAACGAGAAAGTTCAGGAAATATGAATTTTTGAAACTCTAAACATGAACGAAAAATCAAAGTCGATTGAACCGGGGTTCAATCCCCCATCCTTTGGATTGGTAGAATTAGGAATACTATTAGTAAAAACTATATATGTGCTGGGTCTTTGTCCATTTGACAAGGACTCGGAAGTTCTAAATAACGTTTGGATTTGAATGATGCAAACGTTCTTTAGGGCGGGGCTTGTCGATTCAAGCTGAGGTACCTCGCACACGGCTAGCCTGCGTAGAAATGGGTTACCGAAGCTCGGCAAAGCTAACAGTTTCCAAATGCTTATGCGAGTTATTTGCATGTTTAGAATGCAAAATCTAAAAAACATGAAAACAACTCGATTTGTAAGAAGCGACCGCGTAGTCCCGTTTGGTTGGTTGCACACACACACACGAAATTGTGGAACACCTGAATTTAAATGATAATTTCACAAAAAAATATCATGCAATTCATAAAAGCATAACAAAGCTTTGTGCTCAATTGTCGCTTTTGATGATTTTTTGAACATTGGCCGATCTGTAAACTATTCCGAATGTGGAGGATGAGTGTTGCCTAACAAAAATAAATTAATTATTTAATAAATTATAAACATATGAAACACAATAGATTCAAGGACCTTTAAAAAAAACTGTAGAAGTGTTCTCTGATAGTTGGAAAAATACAAAATCCACAGAAATTTTATTTTATGGTATTGTAAGAGTGCAAAGCAAAGCACAACAAACATAAATATCTAAATTTGGCCATGATCGGCCAGTTTATTTGTTTTGTTTCCCTCTTCTTTTCAAAATTTGCCCAAAAATATCAGGAGATAAAACAAATAATTTTCTAAATTTTCGGTTATAATCTATTAAGACTACATTGTGAAAATAAGGCTTGATTATTTAATTTAAATTTTGTTAATTGTTTGTAAAAACTTTGCTTTCTCATACGAGGTGGAGTATAAGAACCCCTGCTGAGCCAACCACATGCTCCACTACCTGATACTCCGTTGTACACACATTAGTGAATATACGTTTTTCCCATTACGTCATATCGTCGTTTGATTAGCGAGCCCTTATCGTCACCACCAGCGCCAGCAACCAGTCCAGACCAGGCAAAGCCAGAAGAATACTATGGGCAAGGTACGTAAGAGACGCAACGGGGAACAGCTTAGCGGGAGGACAAGGACGGTCAATATATCACTTTTACTTACTGACTGACTGCCAGCTAAACACTTCTGCCGGCCAGTGATGTCTCATGGCTGTGTTTCGGGAGGTTTGCTGCTGGCTGGCGTCAAGCAGGTCTTGTCCACAGTTTCGACGAGTTATTATCACGTCGAAGCCCCGTCATCTTCATCATTTCGAGACACTCGACCAAAAGAGTGGCGGTGGCGTCAACTACGTCGATGGCGACGACGACAACGACCACGATGGCGATGATGAGGAACCAGAGCGGAACTGGAGGAAGTCACCGTTGCGTCCCTCCACCTCCCTCCCCAACATTAAGTTGAGGGTGGTACCTTATCGGTAATTATCTCACCGAGTGTGTGGTGCCACAATACACTCTTCACACCACAAAACACCCCAGCAGACAAGTGACACGAGATACGAGTTTGCTTGCGGGCGAAATAGTCAAATAAGATTGATGGAGAGAGCTCCCATCCGAACCGCTGAGGTGGTACTCATATCGTAGTGAAGAATCTTTTCACCTTTTGCTTATGCTCTCACGGCGTAACCCGCAATCACGGGTTACACATCACGCTGGTTGGAGAATCGATGGATGGGAAAACGTGTCTTCAAGATCACACTTCATTCGTGCTTGAAGGAAAAACCCTCACAAAATATTCAATATACTGGGTAAAGTTAAGGTTAACGGAGCATTATTTTTTATTCTTAGTTCTAAAAACAACAAGCAGGATTTTTGGTTCAATCGAACCCGCAAAACATAGCAACTACACAGAAAAAAAAAATCATGGTAATATTACATCTGGGAAGGGGTACATCTTTTATGTAAGAAAAAAGGTGTAATTTTACCTCTGGAAATGTGTAATTTTACCACTTTTCTGGTGTAATGTCACTTTTTCAGTCTAAATTGAGGTAATATTACATCATAAAAGAGGTAATATTCAACCTTCCAAAATTAAAACTTCCAAATTTATATTATTTTTTTCTGTGTAAAGGATCGGTGAAACCGCTAAACATCGCCATGAAAGCCATGAGGCCCTCCATGTAATAGATGTTGGAACATTCTTCAGAGTGGACGATTTCTATCACACTCTTCGGTTGTTTCGGGAAATCAAAAAATCACCGATTTTACGGGTTAAATTAAATTTGAATTGAAAACTCATAGAGAGTCATCATACCCTGTAATGCCTGCAAAATTGACTCATTTTGTGTAACCAGTTTTCTCAGCCTCATTCAATTCGATTTAGGGTTCAATACGGCGTTTCTTTTTGTTTGAAGTATCGATAAGTAGGGGAACAGCATCTAATTCCAACGTGCCTCTAATGTTGGCAGGTCACAACTTTGACATTCAAAGAAAGCAAATTAAAAGCGTTTTCAACTGAAATCGAGTGATAAATAGCTTAAAAAAGGAGAGCAAGCAAGTTTCTATCAAAAGTTTTGCAAAATTAGTTGTTTAAATAGTGAAAATCAGCAAATTTGATGGAGTTGGGAGCAAATGCTTAACCTGCCAAACATACGAGAATTTTCCCTAAAAATATTTGATAAAATAATGTTTGTGCGAACTACAACCTAACGAAAAAAGAAGAAAAGATTTTTCGCATCCTCAAAAAGAATCTTCCTCAGTAATGAAGATTACGAAGACTATCAAAAGGACACGCTGGAGAAAGAGTGCTGCGTGGGCCTGGGCTGTATTATTAGCAGTATCACACCTCAAAAGATTAACCCCACACAGAGGCTATGAATAACAGCCCCGTGCCCTGACCCCGGAAAAGTGGAAACCCATTCGCACCTTCGCCATCTCTAATCTTTCTCGGCAGCACTTTGGAGCATGAGGCAATTTAAATTTAATCTGGCAAATATATATATTAAATCATCACTTTCTTGTTTTGCTTTTCTCTTTTGGCTTTTCTCTTCGATTTCCCGCTCTGATTCCGCTGACGGTTCACTGCACGGAAAAATGGCGTAGGAGGAGCGTGTTTCGACTTCGACTTGGACGTCTTTGCTAGTATAGTTGCTATATATTTTATGGGACACACCGCCAATCGACGCCCACTCGTATATTATACGCCTCAGGTGAAGCGAAATGACCTTGAACGGGTCTAAAAATACGAAAAATATGATCGAAATTTTCGGGAACCATTTTTGGAACGAATCTCGGCACTCAAGTCCGCACCGACTCTTGCAATAAAGTAGCAAACAGGAAACTATTTATGAGCTTGAGAGAACATCACCAATCTTTTCACTTGGCACTGGTCTGAGGGAAATTTAATGCAAAAGCAGTTAATGTATGTTCTTGTCCACTGTTTATTGAAATGTATGAACCCTGTGCCGAATGGAGCCAAATTCAACTCAAAATTAGACGTTTAACATACAATCGCTAAACGTTTTGCTGAACTTTGCAGAGGGTTGACTTTCCCATTTCGCAGCTCTGCCTGAGACTGATATTTATCTGGTTATTAAAATTTAATGTACCCATTCATCACTGCTGATGGCAACTACGTCTTGACGAAAATAAGGTGCTAATGGAGTGTGCTGTTTAAAATTCAACGTTCGATAAAAGTATTCGAAGCAAATTTGCAACAGTAATGTTAAGAAGTTTTCAATTTTGAATATTTTAGATTTTCATGGTTTTCATAGCAAAATAATGATGATATCAATAAGCCACTGACTTATTTCTTGAGCATTATTTAACCAAAAATGCAAAATATGACAGTGCCATATAAAAAATAAATATTTTAATAATGCATCAACCAGTCATGTCTGCTTCGACATAATGTCACTATGTGATGTGAACACACGTCATAACGCCAAGCAGAGTATAGTGTAGGCTCGGCTATTTTTGACCAGACCCGTGGTTAAACCAGCTTATTGCATGTGGAATCAGTTATAACAGCGACTACTCTACAAGGGCGGACATGAAGACAGTGCGATTAACATTTTTATTTGATTAATATGATAACTGGGCTCGCATGGTTCAGTACTGAGCGTAAAAAAAAGATCTTGTATGTTTTATGTTTCCCAATAAAAAAAAAGCTTTAAGTATAATCAAAATACAGTCCAAACTCGATTATCCGTAGTCTCAGTCTTCATATAAACTTCGAATAATCGATGATTTGAATTTATTAATTCGTATATTCTTGAGCGAGTCCACGAACAAAGCATACCCATCTCGCATCGACCTCACCAATCTGCCTGAAATTTTCAGGGATTATTTGTACATATAAAACCAGCATCTGGCCAAAATATGAGCACTCTAAGTCAACGGGAAGTGGGGCAAGACACACATTTTAATGGTTCAACAAAGTCAAAACTCTTCAAAAGGCTGTAACTTTGGTAAACTTCAATTAAATTCAAAAATTCGAAATGCATCTGCATCAGGGATTAAAAAAACCAACAAAATGCAGGGTGAAGCATCCCAATTGGTTAAATCTCAAGCGAGTTATTGGCATTTTAGTGAAAAAAGCACAATTTTCAAACTCAAATAAAAAAGTGTTCCATCCAGATATAAACTCGATTCGACCTGGAGCTTGTAGGGGACATCTGGAACTACCATCTGAGACTGATAACGCTTTGGGTAAGGCAGTTTAACACATTAAATAGACACTTTTACTTTTAGTGAATTTTTTGGTTGTAAATGTTTGCTCGGGAGACCCCTTAGATCCCATTTTTGTTGATGGTTTAATCATATTCGTGTTCCTGAGACAATTTTACAATAGAAACATGCATAAAAAAGATTATGTTCATCCATTTAAAACCTTTAAAAAAATTAAAGTATAGTTCGAGCATAGGAAATATACCGTCAACTCGGGTAAAACGGGGCACAGGGGCCAATTGGGACAGCTGTTTTTGTCTTGTTACTGTACAATATTAGGATATTTTTCATAAGGTTTGGATGGAATAAACACACAATGACAAAAATAATGCATCGTTTTCCGAATTTTAATTTGATATGCTCTTATCACTAGTCTTTCTATTCAGACTGTTAACGGTACACAAATTTGTATGTCTCATGAAAACGAGCATAATGCACAATACATATTTTTTTACTTCAGGTAGGCAAGTGTGATACAAATATTTTTCAAATTTAATGTTAACCCCTCTCTCAAGGAGCAGAGAGTTTTTTTTATAGAACATCAACATTTTTATTGACGGGCGATCAAATGAAAACGAATAACAGTTTTCATAAATCCTTAGATTTTTTTAAAGATGAGGATTGTATAGAAAACAACTGTACTGGTGTATAATGCACACAAACTTTTATTTTAAATTGGAATTTCTTTTTTTTTAATTATACATCATTTCAATATAAAAGCGACAGAGCCTAAATCAAAGCTCTTCGCTCTCTCTTCAAAAAATCAAACCATCCACATTAACGACCCCCGGGTCTTTTGTGGTCTCTATTGCAAGTTTCTGCTCGAACCTAGGAGTCCGAAGGCTTGAATGGGGAGAGCACCCAAACCTCTGTCTACTCCAAGGAACTTTCCACCCCAGTGTTTGAACTGACGACCTTTAGATTGCGAGTCCAACCGCCGCCAGAGATTCTTCCGGAGTAGGCTTGGTTTGGTGTGTTGTTTGTACTTATGGCATGGAGACGACTCCTACACCTAGAATGACTTAACGGCCTAACAATCAAGGCCGGGACCGACATTTTACTTTCTCATCCGATGGAAGGAATCGAACCCAGAACCATCCGCTTACAAAGCGGACAGCGTAACCATTCGGCCACGCACTGCCACTCTCTCTTGTGAGTATCAAATTCCCTCGAATTTAATCCAGAGAAGCGTGTTCTCATTTTACACCAATTCAACAGATAGCAGTTCCGATGAGGCGCCCTCGACCCCTACTGAGCGGGGGGAATCATAAAATCCGTGCAAATCCCTGCCATCATCACACTATTGATCCACTGAGGAGATGCCACCCCTGCTGCTGATGGTAAGTTTCCCATTCGCCTGCTCGCGATCCGCAATCAATCGTAGTAGCAATCGACAACGACAAGCTCGATGACGATCCCTATGGGTGGGTTGGTGTGAAAGGGGCGGAAGGGTAGGAAGAGGGGGTGATATACTCGTTCAAGTTCAAATCAATCGAAGCAACCACCGACCGACGACCACCGCGCGTTATTGGTGTGCATTGCTCACAGCTGGCTGACAGGGGGGTTGGGAATCTTAGTAGGCGATGTTGTGGCTGTGCTGCAGTAGCAAACAGCAGGGGGTGAGTGGGTATAACGTTAACGTTTTAATGGGGAATAAATAAGTGTGAAATATAGATCTCGCCGTATCGGTATCGGGTGAATCTTATTGATATACATTAGTGGTGTGCTGCATGGCTTTTTACGCTAGGTTAAGGTTGTTATTTTTTTTTTTTGCAATTCTCTCTCCGCACATATTAATTTTCTCTGTTGCTTTTCGGGATTATCGTAGAATGCTGTGAAAAGTGCTGCTGTTGCTCCACACACGACATGTGCGACACTAGGGTGCACTACTGGCTAGTATTTAACGTTGGTTTTCTGTACAAATAATAAGAGCTAAAAAACACACATACACTTCCATGTAAGATTTTCGCTTCCGTTTCACTGCACAACATAAGATGACCTTTTATCCACTCCGCTCCACACACAAACAGTAAATTGATCCATTTTTTTGCTGCAGCTCTCGTTTAGTGGGATAGTTGTGTGGTTCACTACCGATTTGCGTCACTAATTGAAGAATGGCTTTGAATTGAAACTAGCCAAACGGCGCGGCACGTGAGCTCGTGGTTTTTGCGTTATTCCATCGGGGAAAATCGAAGCAAGCGTTGCGTTGTAATGAGGAAAATATATTCTGCCCTTTGTGGCTCAGGAACGAGTCCGACCGACCGACCAAATCGATATCAGCACTTTTCCACAGACACAGAGAAAAAGCGAGAAAGAGAGAGAGGAGGATAAAAATGCTCCCCTCCCCCTCGTTATACCCTCGAATATCCGTGGTGGCTTGGAATACTAATCGCGCATCCTTCTTCTTTGTTACCCCGCTGATAACTGAGAGCAAACTCGACTTTGTAATGTTACTTGAAGAGAACGAAAGACCCCACACTCAGTTGGCCATGTTCTGCTGGTGCTGCTGCTGGCTAGCGTCAGACTACTGCTGCTTTCTGTTGCTTCTCAACGCACACTTTGGTCTCGTCGGTTCATCCCTTGACAAACCGTGGTGTGCACACATACATAACACACACACACACACACACACACACACAACTATGCGATCCGATTATTATTAGAACGTACTCCACGCGCGCTTCCACCAAATACCTTCACCTCTTCTTCTATTTTCGAACTCACAAACTCAGTTCCCCAAGTCCGAAATGACGCTCCTCTCCGGAGGTCGTTCTTTGGAAAAAGTCAAACAAAAAAGACATCTATTTTCAACACGTTAATATCGCCAAAACGAACGTGTGTCCCCCAAACCCAACAGCAGCACAAAAGCATACACGGACATGGCCCGGAGACTCCGACACAACACGGACACCCGACACGGAACCGACCGCTCTTATGCTCGCTCGTTTTGCTTGTGCGGGAAATTATCACCCCGAAATTTTCACTTTCCATGGAAGCTAGCAATGTTCCTGAAGGTACAACAAAAAAAAAACACCCCCCGCGAGCTTCTTTCCTTGCTCCTGAATGAAGAGAGCTGAGCACGCTCACTCTCTTCGTGAGAGCAGCAGCTTTCTCTTTCATGGAAAATACATGCTAAATGCATTAGCATGGTCCGAAATTGTCTTTATTAGGGCAAAACAATCACACTTTCAATTATTAGTCATTGGACATCACTTTCGAATTTTGCCGGCAGGTGGCGCAGTCCCAGTTATTCGAAGTGAAATTTTTCCAAGGCCTTCGGATAATCGAGTCTGGACTGTATAACCCTCTTTTTTCATTGCCTTACCTTGTCATCAGCCGAGACCGTGATGTAGGGGTAAGTGTGGTTGCCTCTCACCCAGTTGGCCTGGATTCGATCCCAGACGGTCCCGGTGGCATTTTTCGAGACGAGATTTGTCTGATCACGCCTTCCGTCGAACGGGATGTAAATGTTGGCCCCGGACTAACCTAAAAAAAAAGTCAAAGTAGTTATGTCACAGACATAACCGGAATGGCGTGGACTACGTAAAGTTTAGATGTGTGCGTTTGGTGAGAATCAAATCGGGTAGCAAATTGTTTAACTTTCGACACTTTCGAAAAAATCAAATTCTTTGAAATTTTCAATAAGATTAAAAAGATTAATAAACTTATAGCATTTCTAGGCATGAGTCAATACATAATTATTGATTTTGAAATTAAACGAGAGCATTGGATGAATTTTTGCAAGAATGCTAAGAGCAGATTGGGGGAGGGCAGAGAGGTTGGGGGCGAGAGCAGCCTCAGAAAGCTGTGCATTCCGTCGCCCCCGAAGACCAAAATTTGTTCCTGAAATTTAAATTGAAATTATTGCAGCTCGCTGCCTCGTCCCCGGTGGAACGAGGGATGAGGGCAACTCTTTCAATAGTTTAGAATTGGACACGATGAACTCTTTCAGAAGCGCTCGCCGCGAATGCGACGAGCTAGTTGGATGTCCTGATTGTTTCACAACCACGGCTTGACCCACGAGACGCTTTTCGGCAGAAGGCAGCAGGCGCGCGCCTCATCTTGTTGATGCCTCGTCCCGGGTGGGACGAGGGACGGGGAGTGAGGCAACTCTGAAGAGTTGGGAAGTCTTCACACCCTACCACGTAAGATTCAAACGGTCCGGCCATCGAGAGGCAACTGGCTGACGGTGACGACGAGAAGGCGATGCGCGCTTCTTTTCCAGTTCTGGTCCCTCTCTCTCCTGCTGCTGCGGCTCTGGGCTGAGCTTTCCTGCTGCTGCTGCTGCCGGTCCATTAGTCTGAGACGAGAATGTTGGAATGAAAACTGGCGCACTTTCTTATATATGATTTCGGCCCGCTACTTCCCCTCCTTTTTCGCGACCGACACTCGGTCGCGTTGCTCGGATGATTTTCCCCTCAAAATAGGAACTTGACATTCCCGTCCGTGAGTGGGAAGCGCTCATTTTGCTTGCAAAATCTCTGCATTTTGAAAACATTTTAAAACATTCAATTGTTTCAATAGTAAAACTATTTTGCCAACAATGAAAGTTATATAGCAAATTGCTGAATAATTTTCGAATCGAATGGAACATAAATCGTGTCGATTCGATTAGAGGGAAGGAAGATATAAGCGTTTGACGGATGACGCAGTAATCCAGGGCCTTCGGCCCGGGTTTTTTGGAATGGCACCCCAGTACCTTCGACAAAGACGTAGTCTACGTCAAAAGGTTAGGTCGTTAGCTCAGTCCAGGTGTAGGCGTCGTCTCCCTGGGTCCTGCCTCGGTGGAGTCGCTGGTAGGCAGTTGGACTAACAATCCAAAGGTCGTCAGTTCGAATCCCGGGGTGGATGGAAGCTAAGGTGTAAAAAGAGGTTTGCAATTGCTTCAACAATCAAGTCTTCGAGCACCTAGTTTCGAGTAGGAATCTTGCAATCGAGAACGCCAAGGCAATAGGGACGTGGCGTTACATCGTGCTGCTATCTGTTTTTTTAAGTGCAAGAGTGGAAAAGTGCTGAGTCATCGTCTAAAAATAGACGGCGTCCTATCTCGCCCAGCAAAATGAAGTCGATAAAGTAGTCGGTTTCGATGAGAAAAAGTGGAAAACGTGGTCTAAAAATAGCGACGCCATCCCCCTATGCTGTAGAGCGAATAATTTGATTTTTTGACCTTGTCACAGGATCAACTCGGATCTTCTTGTACCCTTCGACAAAATGGTAGGAAATCGGATCAAATTAAGGCTCTGAGAGGTATCATTCTCGGTCGGCCATTTGGCGGCCATGTTTGATTTCTAGATTAAATTTTCAAAAGGTCCTATCTGCATAGGAAACCCATGAGGAATAGGTTGTTTTGAAAATTTAATCTAGATTTAGAATATTATTCAAATCTTGATTCAGAATGCATCAATCAAAAAATGGTTTTCTTTGTGTTGTTTGTAGAAGCCTTTTACATATCGTGACTAATTTTTCATTTCAATTTACTATTTCTTGACCCTGTATTCAGAATCATCATTGAAAGTCATTGCTCCAAGAGTGCATGACACCGTATACGACCTTAAATTGATTGGAATTAATTAAATAAGCCATTATACTGTTCAATCTAATGGCTCACTTAATCATTTATGACTCAACCCTGCCATTGTACGGGTACGTCATCGGTTCGACTTTCCAACAAATATAAGATTTTTAAAGACATAATGTTAAAGAACTAAAATATTTAAGCTTCTCATACGTTCCTCATACGTTAAAAAGTGCCACTGCAAATATTTTTCAAAAAAATATATAAAAAAACAATTTTCAACTTTTATACACTTTTTAGATTGTATCCCGTTGGTTTGACAAAGTCAAATTAAAAGGTGACGAACTGTCATTTTTTACACGGGACACACACTTACTATCAAGCCAATCGTAAATTTTGATATAATGCAGTGAATGAGCAACTACCTAGACGATAAGATTTTGTTATTTTTCACTCAAAGTGCTGAAAAGTATCTCGTCAAACGTTTTTAGGAAAGAATCGGGATCTGAATTTCATAACGAATCTATTATTTTTGTCCATTTATTATAGTTAAGGAAGCAGGTGGTTCAATCGGAAACTGATCTGCCAAGATCGTGAGATCCTTCATCCTTCAAATCATTAATATCATTAATGTAATTTTCCCCCTTGGTCACCTCTATACCTAAGGTAATTCAAAAAGTCGGCTCAATATCATGCAAGAATGATTTAGGAAGGTCAATTTGAATAATTCCGTTAGATCAAAGTAACTACTCTTTCGCAAAACACGCGAATAAGCAGGTTATTTTCCATTCTCACTTTTTGTCGCTGCTCACCACAGCAGGCGCTGATAACACTCAAATTTAAACCGAAACCAAGGAATTTTCTCTCCTCTTCCTTTCGTGCTGCGACCTATGCAAGGGAAAACTTGGTAGCGAGACTCCAAGGAAAAACATGTGTCACGGCCGTCTTCGATGTCATCTCACGATAGACGTTTTCCTCTCACACTTTTGACACTCTGTTTCGCTCTCTTCCTGAGTTGGCTCTGTTTTAACTTTCGCTTATTGAGAACGTGCAAAGCATATCAAAATGCTAAAAGTTTGCATGATTAGCAAAGAGAGCGAAAGCTGTGTCATCTGTTGTTGAGGATGATCTGGTTTAGAGGAGAAGCATGGTTTTTCAGATCACCATCAGTCGCAGCGTTCAGAAACTTTTGCTTTATTACTTTGACTAGATTGTTGTTTACAAGAAGTATAAAATATTGTGCGGCTAGTGTTTTTTTTAACATTCCAACGCCCAAATTGGAACGGTAACTTCAACTCGCTAGTTCTCGGGCATAACTTAACCAATCAAGATGATTCTTCTTTCCAGTGATTTGTAAGCATGTCTAGATGATTCTAGAACTTTGCAGAACTTAATTTGATCAAATTTGTAATTATTGCGATCAAAAACATCGCTCCAACTTTTTTTTCGCGTGTAAAAAAAAAATCACCTAAAATTCCGCGAAGGCAGTCGTTTTAAAAAAAGGTGGAACGATGTTTTCAGTCGCAGAAATTGCAGACTTATTCAAATCAAGTTCTGCAAAATTTTAGGATCATCTAGACATTCTTACAAATCACTGCAAACAAGAATCGTCCCGATTGGTTGAGTAATGCTCGAGAACCAGCGAGTTGAAGTTACCGTTCCACCTTTTTTGGGAGGCTGGGCGTCCGTGTAAGTTGGACATGCGTTGGGCGTTCCAGTGTTAAATTATATGTCGCAGGTACAGTTTATGTTACAATGCGAGCATGCATTTTCAGGGTCATGTTTTTTGAGTTATTGATTTGGAGTTTGAGTCAGAATCGGTTGATTTATATAAAAAAACTGCGTATCAGAATTGTTGTTAAAGTCGTAGTCGGCGGGGGGGGGGGGGGGGGGGGGGTGCACAGCAACGAAGGAAGTTGTTAGCTTAGCTTAGCTTAGCTTGGTTGACCGTACTCTAGCCGAGCATAAAGCTCGCAATAGCTAGGTTGGCACCGATAAGGAAAATAAATGCGTCAGGAATGTGCCGAATGACACATTACCACTCATTTGTCCTTTTGGTCGACTCCTCACGATCAACGGGGGAGGTGGGGAGGGATTTGATGATTGGATACCCTATAGAGATGCCTAAGAACTTAGACGACCTCCAAGATATCCGGATTTGGAAGGGGAAAGGGTTTGATGGGATACTTCACCGACGAATGAAGTAGTGGGCATTGGTTGATAAATATTATGAACATTAAAATGCAGTAATATAATAAGAAATAAATTAGAACGCTCTCACCAAATTCAGTTCCAGGATCATCCAACCAGCTCCCGACTGCGATGTAAACCTCTTCCGTAGTAAAAACACTCTTTTGATGGCATTATTCAATTGTTATGCCCAATCACCCCATGCACACAAATAGCGACACAAAAGAGACGAAAATTATCACGAAAAAACAGGACTGCGCGTCCCCAGAAGCACTGCACTTATGCCACAGCAACGAAGGAAGTTGTTGTCTTCTTATTCCAAAATGGTCAAACTTACGGACCCAATTCTGCAATAACGGGAATGTAAAATTAATCAAACTTTGTTGTAAATTACTTTGTGGACGAATGCGACGAGCTAGTTGGATGTCCTGATTGTTTCACAACCACGGCTTGACCCACGAGACGCTTTTCGGCAGAAGGCAGCAGGCGCGCGCCTCATCTTGTTGATGCCTCGTCCCGGGTGGGACGAGGGACGGGGAGTGAGGCAACTCTGAAGAGTTGGGAAGTCTTCACACCCTACCACGTAAGATTCAAACGGTCCGGCCATCGAGAGGCAACTGGCTGACGGTGACGACGAGAAGGCGATGCGCGCTTCTTTTCCAGTTCTGGTCCCTCTCTCTCCTGCTGCTGCGGCTCTGGGCTGAGCTTTCCTGCTGCTGCTGCTGCCGGTCCATTAGTCTGAGACGAGAATGTTGGAATGAAAACTGGCGCACTTTCTTATATATGATTTCGGCCCGCTACTTCCCCTCCTTTTTCGCGACCGACACTCGGTCGCGTTGCTCGGATGATTTTCCCCTCAAAATAGGAACTTGACATTCCCGTCCGTGAGTGGGAAGCGCTCATTTTGCTTGCAAAATCTCTGCATTTTGAAAACATTTTAAAACATTCAATTGTTTCAATAGTAAAACTATTTTGCCAACAATGAAAGTTATATAGCAAATTGCTGAATAATTTTCGAATCGAATGGAACATAAATCGTGTCGATTCGATTAGAGGGAAGGAAGATATAAGCGTTTGACGGATGACGCAGTAATCCAGGGCCTTCGGCCCGGGTTTTTTGGAATGGCACCCCAGTACCTTCGACAAAGACGTAGTCTACGTCAAAAGGTTAGGTCGTTAGCTCAGTCCAGGTGTAGGCGTCGTCTCCCTGGGTCCTGCCTCGGTGGAGTCGCTGGTAGGCAGTTGGACTAACAATCCAAAGGTCGTCAGTTCGAATCCCGGGGTGGATGGAAGCTAAGGTGTAAAAAGAGGTTTGCAATTGCTTCAACAATCAAGTCTTCGAGCACCTAGTTTCGAGTAGGAATCTTGCAATCGAGAACGCCAAGGCAATAGGGACGTGGCGTTACATCGTGCTGCTATCTGTTTTTTTAAGTGCAAGAGTGGAAAAGTGCTGAGTCATCGTCTAAAAATAGACGGCGTCCTATCTCGCCCAGCAAAATGAAGTCGATAAAGTAGTCGGTTTCGATGAGAAAAAGTGGAAAACGTGGTCTAAAAATAGCGACGCCATCCCCCTATGCTGTAGAGCGAATAATTTGATTTTTTGACCTTGTCACAGGATCAACTCGGATCTTCTTGTACCCTTCGACAAAATGGTAGGAAATCGGATCAAATTAAGGCTCTGAGAGGTATCATTCTCGGTCGGCCATTTGGCGGCCATGTTTGATTTCTAGATTAAATTTTCAAAAGGTCCTATCTGCATAGGAAACCCATGAGGAATAGGTTGTTTTGAAAATTTAATCTAGATTTAGAATATTATTCAAATCTTGATTCAGAATGCATCAATCAAAAAATGGTTTTCTTTGTGTTGTTTGTAGAAGCCTTTTACATATCGTGACTAATTTTTCATTTCAATTTACTATTTCTTGACCCTGTATTCAGAATCATCATTGAAAGTCATTGCTCCAAGAGTGCATGACACCGTATACGACCTTAAATTGATTGGAATTAATTAAATAAGCCATTATACTGTTCAATCTAATGGCTCACTTAATCATTTATGACTCAACCCTGCCATTGTACGGGTACGTCATCGGTTCGACTTTCCAACAAATATAAGATTTTTAAAGACATAATGTTAAAGAACTAAAATATTTAAGCTTCTCATACGTTCCTCATACGTTAAAAAGTGCCACTGCAAATATTTTTCAAAAAAATATATAAAAAAACAATTTTCAACTTTTATACACTTTTTAGATTGTATCCCGTTGGTTTGACAAAGTCAAATTAAAAGGTGACGAACTGTCATTTTTTACACGGGACACACACTTACTATCAAGCCAATCGTAAATTTTGATATAATGCAGTGAATGAGCAACTACCTAGACGATAAGATTTTGTTATTTTTCACTCAAAGTGCTGAAAAGTATCTCGTCAAACGTTTTTAGGAAAGAATCGGGATCTGAATTTCATAACGAATCTATTATTTTTGTCCATTTATTATAGTTAAGGAAGCAGGTGGTTCAATCGGAAACTGATCTGCCAAGATCGTGAGATCCTTCATCCTTCAAATCATTAATATCATTAATGTAATTTTCCCCCTTGGTCACCTCTATACCTAAGGTAATTCAAAAAGTCGGCTCAATATCATGCAAGAATGATTTAGGAAGGTCAATTTGAATAATTCCGTTAGATCAAAGTAACTACTCTTTCGCAAAACACGCGAATAAGCAGGTTATTTTCCATTCTCACTTTTTGTCGCTGCTCACCACAGCAGGCGCTGATAACACTCAAATTTAAACCGAAACCAAGGAATTTTCTCTCCTCTTCCTTTCGTGCTGCGACCTATGCAAGGGAAAACTTGGTAGCGAGACTCCAAGGAAAAACATGTGTCACGGCCGTCTTCGATGTCATCTCACGATAGACGTTTTCCTCTCACACTTTTGACACTCTGTTTCGCTCTCTTCCTGAGTTGGCTCTGTTTTAACTTTCGCTTATTGAGAACGTGCAAAGCATATCAAAATGCTAAAAGTTTGCATGATTAGCAAAGAGAGCGAAAGCTGTGTCATCTGTTGTTGAGGATGATCTGGTTTAGAGGAGAAGCATGGTTTTTCAGATCACCATCAGTCGCAGCGTTCAGAAACTTTTGCTTTATTACTTTGACTAGATTGTTGTTTACAAGAAGTATAAAATATTGTGCGGCTAGTGTTTTTTTTAACATTCCAACGCCCAAATTGGAACGGTAACTTCAACTCGCTAGTTCTCGGGCATAACTTAACCAATCAAGATGATTCTTCTTTCCAGTGATTTGTAAGCATGTCTAGATGATTCTAGAACTTTGCAGAACTTAATTTGATCAAATTTGTAATTATTGCGATCAAAAACATCGCTCCAACTTTTTTTTCGCGTGTAAAAAAAAAATCACCTAAAATTCCGCGAAGGCAGTCGTTTTAAAAAAAGGTGGAACGATGTTTTCAGTCGCAGAAATTGCAGACTTATTCAAATCAAGTTCTGCAAAATTTTAGGATCATCTAGACATTCTTACAAATCACTGCAAACAAGAATCGTCCCGATTGGTTGAGTAATGCTCGAGAACCAGCGAGTTGAAGTTACCGTTCCACCTTTTTTGGGAGGCTGGGCGTCCGTGTAAGTTGGACATGCGTTGGGCGTTCCAGTGTTAAATTATATGTCGCAGGTACAGTTTATGTTACAATGCGAGCATGCATTTTCAGGGTCATGTTTTTTGAGTTATTGATTTGGAGTTTGAGTCAGAATCGGTTGATTTATATAAAAAAACTGCGTATCAGAATTGTTGTTAAAGTCGAAGTCGGCGGGGGGGGGGGGGGGCACAGCAACGAAGGAAGTTGTTAGCTTAGCTTAGCTTAGCTTGGTTGACCGTACTCTAGCCGAGCATAAAGCTCGCAATAGCTAGGTTGGCACCGATAAGGAAAATAAATGCGTCAGGAATGTGCCGAATGACACATTACCACTCATTTGTCCTTTTGGTCGACTCCTCACGATCAACGGGGGAGGTGGGGAGGGATTTGATGATTGGATACCCTATAGAGATGCCTAAGAACTTAGACGACCTCCAAGATATCCGGATTTGGAAGGGGAAAGGGTTTGATGGGATACTTCACCGACGAATGAAGTAGTGGGCATTGGTTGATAAATATTATGAACATTAAAATGCAGTAATATAATAAGAAATAAATTAGAACGCTCTCACCAAATTCAGTTCCAGGATCATCCAACCAGCTCCCGACTGCGATGTAAACCTCTTCCGTAGTAAAAACACTCTTTTGATGGCATTATTCAATTGTTATGCCCAATCACCCCATGCACACAAATAGCGACACAAAAGAGACGAAAATTATCACGAAAAAACAGGACTGCGCGTCCCCAGAAGCACTGCACTTATGCCACAGCAACGAAGGAAGTTGTTGTCTTCTTATTCCAAAATGGTCAAACTTACGGACCCAATTCTGCAATAACGGGAATGTAAAATTAATCAAACTTTGTTGTAAATTACTTTGTGGACAGCACTTTAGGGGATGAATAAAAAATATTTCGATAGTACCCGTAGTTTTGAAGTTACTAAAATGTCTGTAACAAAAATCTGGGTGCAAAAGCTCTGGTTGATGTGCACCGTTAAATATTTTTTGAGATCTGTAGTTGGGCTTCAAGTTTGTGTCAATTCGGCCTAATTCGGAGTATTTTTTTGAAAAAATTGTTCACAATTCTTTTGAAAAATGTTCACATGTTACCAAAAAACAAGCATGTGAGTGTAATAAGTAAACCTTGTCAAAATTTCTGAATCTGAGTGAGTATCATCTGATCTAGGCAGAAAAACGTTATTGAAATCGGAGGAATAATTGTTGAAAAATCATTTCGCGACGATTTATCATTAGTTGCATTTTATTGTAATGTCACCACTTTCAACATGTTTTTTATATTTAAAATATCAATGTAAACGCAAGATTGAATGATGAAACTATAACTATGAATTATTAAGTTATGATTTTTGAGTACTACTATGTAATGACGCAATTTCTTATTTTTTATAAACTAATTTCCACATTTGGTACGCAAGCCCAT
The DNA here is from genome assembly GCF_016801865.2 of Culex pipiens pallens. NCBI lineage: Eukaryota > Metazoa > Arthropoda > Insecta > Diptera > Culicidae > Culex > Culex pipiens. Next base: position 63,024,956 of record NC_068937.1, on the reverse strand, counting down.
TCGAGCCTCAAATTTGGCCCGTCATTCTAAAACTTTGAGTACCACTGTCCGCAGTCTTACGTCCTGCGCGCGCTTTAAAAAAGTAGTACTTATGTAAAGGGACCATGCTTAAACCACGTGAACACTAGGGTGGTCCAAATTCGGGCTTTCTCGGGGCTACCGCCTGAAATCAAAAATTGACCCATCACTAGGCTAAATTCCAAATTTGAGCTCAATATGACCACGGAAACCCCTCCGTCTGAGTTGTTTAAGTTTTTATGGGGAAAATCGTCTAAATGTAAGGATAAAAACAACTGTTTCAGTTTTTTACCTGTGGAAGACACAATTGTCGTCCAATCTTTATCAATTCTTAGTGATAGGACATTAATTAAATTTAGAACAACTTTCTCGAAGACAGCCGGGACCGTGGTGTAGGGGTAAGCCCGGTCGGCCTGGGTTCGATCCCAGACGGTCCCGGTGGCATTTTTCGAGACGAGATTTGTCTGATCACGCCTTCCGTCGGACAGGAAGTAAATGTTGGCCCCGGACTAACCTCAGTCCAGGTGTAGGAGTCGTCTCCCTGGGTCCTGTCTCGGTGGAGTCGCTGGTAGGCAGTTGGACTCACAATCCAACGGTCGTCAGTTCGAATCCCGGGGTGGATGGAAGCTAAGGTGTAATAAGAGTTTTGCATTTGCCTCAACAATCAAGCCTTCGAACACCTAGTTTCGAGTAGGAATCTCGCAATCGAGAACGCCAAGGCAATGCTGTAGAGCGAATAATTTGATTTTGATTTTTTTTTCTCGAAGACACCATATTTTTAGGATTTTTTGTTGAAAAATTATTAGCCTCCGAAAATGATCATTTTGCGCAGACGGCTCTAAGGGACACAAAGAATAATACGATATGTTAATCCAGCCATTTAGCTTTTCCCAAAAATGAAAAAAAAGACGGCGATGATGATGGGAGATTTTGTTGCACAGTGGTCTAGATCGTAAGATCAAGTGGACATTGGAATTTCCGGAAAATGGTGCAGTTTCAGAGCCGATTTTTTCTTAGATAGTGTTGTTTCAAATTAGAAGGGACAACTTTTGGCTCGGTTGGAAATTAAGGTGTTTCACAATTAAGGTGTTTTGATCTTCAAAAGTTACAGTCAATTTATTGTATGCAAAAAGTGAGGTCACTAGGAAATGGATGGTAAAATTAGTTTGATATTTGAGTAATAGAGACCGCCCAATCGTCTGCATTTGTTTCAAAGTATCACGTAAGTGTTTGAGAGGGTAAGTGAGACGGGTAAGAGATCCATCCGTGGCAATGATGTAACCAGTCAGAATTGTGAATAGTTCCAAACTCTGCCTGTGCTATTAGATTCATCTGAAAACTTTCCAATTCGGTGAATCATGCTTTTTTGTGATGAAGGTCTAGCAATGATTTAGTATGTTTCTTGTTATTTAAAACCAATTTATTAGTTAAACAATTATTTTTAAAATTCCAAAGGATTCCGAAAATTCACGGGGAATGATAGTTTTCTATTGTTGAGAATCACTACCTTAACGCAAAAGCTTCATACATACAAAACTGCAAAATAGCTCTGTTACGGTTTGTAGTCTCGATTCACTCCAAGAGAGTTATCTACGTGCGCATGTATTTCGTGTACGTACACGCAAAAGATTGAGGTTAAATTTTGTCCGACCAACAAATTCAAATGGTGCGCTAGTGTGTGTACGCGAAATGCCATAAAGCTCTAGTGACGGTCCAGTCATCGTTGAATCAGCGGCGTTTAACTGCATTACCTTTTAATATGAGCGTCGCGACGCCTCACTTGTGTTGCAAGCTGCTGTTGCGCGACATTTTTTTTTTGTCACAGCGAAATTTGTAACGTATCGATAGGTTGCTTCATCTAACATCTTTTTTGTTGTATGTTATTTTCTTATGTTGTTGCTTGGCGGGGAGGAAGTTCTCAGTAAATAAGTTCAGCAAAACAGGTTTCAGTTCAATAACAGTTTATTCATTGATATAATATATTATGTCAGTAGTGTTAATTATTTGAATTTTAAACTTTGTCTTATCATGATTAGCTTTTTTTTCTTCTTTAATTTGTAGTGTTGCGACGAGAATAACGTTCCACTACAGGTTTAGCCGAGTGGGAACAAATCTTTCTTAAGGGCATTACCAACTATTGGAAATGTAGAAAGGAGAAGTAAAAAGTAGAGAAAAGAAGATCGATAGAAAGGCAAAAGAAACGACCAGAATTCACAAGTACGACAAAGATCCGGCCAAGCCGATGCCATTTGAGAATTAACGTAGAAGTTGGTTAAAAAGTAATTCGCATACTGAAAAATTGTAAGTAAAGCTACTACTATGATTGTATCCAAACTAATGAATTAAATAAAGTTTTAGCTAATCGCCAACTAAACACGGTTTCCCAGATTTGCTCAAAGAAATTCAGTGACGCCGACTCTACCTAATCTCAACACTAAAAAATTTTTCAATCTCCTGCGGAATTTGCAACTCAACGATGGAGTTCAACTGCAAAAAGTGCAACGAACCGGTGCTGGCAAATCGTGCAGATTTTCTTACGTGTTTGCAGTGTGATTCACACTACCATGCAGCCTGCTTGAGTGGGAACAATTCCACACCTAACCCGGAATGGTTCTGCGAGGAATGTTCCGCCGTAATGTGTCAATATGGACCGCTGATGCTCACTGTTCTGGACCTACGGAAGCTGGAGGAAGAGATTGTTGTGGAAAAGAGGAATTTGCGGAAGAAGTTCGCTGTTCTACAAACACAATTGGACACGATACAAGGGAAAACTAAAACTCTGGTGGACACGTTTTCTTCGACATCATCGGTCGGGGAAGCCCAGATGTTATGCGCTGCGCTGAGAGACGAGTTTAACAGTTTGTATGCAGTTCAGCAATCGCCAACAAAAGTGCACACTGAGGATCATCTTCAACGGATGTTTGCGCGTCAGGTCATCCCATCTGATTTGCCCAAGTTTAGTGGTAGACCCGAAGACTGGCCGATATTTATTAGCAGCTACAACAACTCCACGGAAGCCTGTGGTTTCAGCAACGTTGAAAATTTGATTCGGTTACAGCGTTGCCTCGAAGGTCCAGCTCTCCAGTCTGTGAGTAGTAAGCTTCTGCTACCGAAGTGTGTTCCTCAAGTGATCTCCACCTTGAAGTTACTGTTCGGTAGGCCAGATTTGTTGATATCAACTTTACTATCACAAATTCGCCGCATACAAGCCCCTGACAGTGAGGACCTCAACTCACTAATACATTTTGGACTAGCAGTGCAAAACTTGGCAGATCATATTGTGGCTGCTGGACTACACGACCATCTAAACAACCCATGTCTGCTGCAAGAGATGGTTTCTAAATTACCAACACATATGAAACTAAGATGGGCCACTCACAAACAACTTCTTGGTGTGGTGAACATCGCGAGCTTCAGTGCCTTCATGTACGAGATCGTCGTAGCAGCCAGCCAAGTTACCTCCACACTGGTCGCCACTGTAACTCGTGAGATACCCCTAGAACGCGAGGATGCTCATTGTTGTGAAAGTGACGCAGCAAGAGATCAAGTACCGGAGGTGGATTCGCGATTGAGCCGCCGAGAGAGGAATAATCGATGTCCAATCTGTGACGAAAACGGACATCGGTCTCAGTACTGTGCAGTGTTCAAAACAATGCCGGTCAGTGAACGCTGGGACAACGTAAACAGAGCGCAGCTGTGTCCTAGCTGCCTGAACAGACATCTGCCGTGGCCCTGCAAGACCGCTACAGCTTGTGGAATTGATGGATGCGGTCTGAAACATCACCGACTACTGCATACAGCGCTGCAGAATCCACCTTCGACATCTGGAGCATGTTTCACGTCGTCGAAAACGGAGATTTCTGCTGGTCTGAAATATGTTCCGGTACGATTGTACGGGAAATCCAAGACAGTGGACACGTATGCGTTTATCGACGAGGGATCAACAGCGACGATGGTGGAAAGCAGTCTAGCTGAAGAGTTACAGCTTGACGGTCCAGTTGAAGACTTCAGTATGCAGTGGGTGGATGGGACGAAAGCTCAGAATACAAATTCTCGGAGCATGGGTTTTCAAATCTCGGGTATCAATGAAACCAAAAAATATTCATTGTTTAACGTACATACTCAAACGAAACTTTGCATGCCTAAGCAAAGCATTAGTGCAAAGAAATTGAAGCAAACATTTTGTCACTTGAGGAAAACAGATATAAAAGGTTACCAACATGCTAGGCCGCGCCTACTGATTGGACTGACCAACACACACCTAACAGCACCAACAGAAGTGCGTGCAGGGAAAGTAGGAGAACCAATAGCTTTCAGCTGTGCATTAGGGTGGTGTGTATATGGGAACAAGACGCTTGTTCAATAATTATTCTCTAGCAAATAAGTTTCTTTGTAACACTCCTCTGATCAGGTCGTATTACCGGGGGGAGAATGTTGCGACGAGAATAACGTTCCACTACAGGTTTAGCCGAGTGGGAACAAATCTTTCTTAAGGGCATTACCAACTATTGGAAATGTAGAAAGGAGAAGTAAAAAGTAGAGAAAAGAAGATCGATAGAAAGGCAAAAGAAACGACCAGAATTCACAAGTACGACAAAGATCCGGCCAAGCCGATGCCATTTGAGAATTAACGTAGAAGTTGGTTAAAAAGTAATTCGCATACTGAAAAATTGTAAGTAAAGCTACTACTATGATTGTATCCAAACTAATGAATTAAATAAAGTTTTAGCTAATCGCCAACTAAACACGGTTTCCCAGATTTGCTCAAAGAAATTCAGTGACGCCGACTCTACCTAATCTCAACATGTAGCGTTATTGTAATTATCTGTCCACTATTCATGCACACAATAATCACCTTGCCTCTTTCCTTTTCCATAAATGATTTCTAATAAACTCAGTATGTAAGCAACAAGCTTTCATGGAATGTACAACTGATTTGGCTAAAAATTTAAACTTTACGCACAATGCGCGTTTGCTGCAACAAGAGAAACTATCTGTAATGATCGTGTCTCAACCAGGTTCATAACCGATCGACGTTATTGCGTGTTTTTTTATCTTCTTCTGTTAAACAAAACAAGTGCGTCAAATAGAATCAGGATGGGCGTCTGTGAGGAGAAGCAAAATGGGCGAGTTTCTACTCTCTTTAACTAGCGCATTTGTTAAAATTACAATTGGTATTCTTTTTATTCATTATTTCCATTCACGAAGGGTAACTCAGGTGCGATTGCGTAAGGTAGTTCACGCAGTCGCGTTTTGTTTGCTTTGTTTTCTACACGACAGTAAACTTACAATTAAATAACAAAAAGTTACGCGCACACAACACACATCTAGAAGATTAAGAACAAAGGCTTTTTGGAGTTTCGAGTTGAACAAAATAAGAACCATTTTATTCGCGCTCTGCATCGATGATGATCATCTCTGACTTGCTTGTTGTACGGTGAACGAAACCAAAGAGATAGATGATGCCTCTTTTTTTCTGTTGCAGACTCTCTGTATGTCTCTAGCTAAGACTATTGGAAAATGCAGCAACACTAATTTAGCGTAGAAGAAAATCTGTAAATATCAATATCCTCTTGGTGGCCTGTGGTGTAGTTGTAATTATTTGTTTCCTTTCTAAATTTTTGTTTTGTATATATAACAACATTAGCCTGTTTAATTGATAGCATTTTCGGCGCAACCGCTCTTTTTTTAATATTCTTAAGATGAGTTGCTAAAAGAAACATCTTATTAGCATAATCTGACTGTGTAAGCCCAAGTCAGCTATAGAGCAAAGACGAAGTTGTCCTTTTAAAATGTGTCGTTGAAAGAGATAATACTTAGATCCCATAGCTACCCTCCGGTTATAAGTTAGTGGATGGAAGTTCCAGCATCGAGCGCTCCTTCCTCCTCCAGTTTGGTGAGGAATTTGTTCACTCGCTGCTGCGGTTCGGTTTGCCGCGACAGGTCGATCAGGTCGAGCAGCTTCTTGATGCCGACAAAGACCCTGCGAGGAAGAATGATGGCCAAATTGACATCAACTCTTAAACTCAGTAATAGAAGTAAACTTACTTGTGACCCTTCATGCGCTTGTAGATGGTGGACAGATCGGACTTGCTGAATACGTCCGATTCCTGCTCCAGCACCGAAAGAATGTGCTCCGGCTGGGACAGGTTCGGGACGTGCAGGACGGCCGTGAACGCCGACAGCATTTCCATGTCTTCTAGCACTTGTCTGTAGAATAGAAAAGAATGGAAGTGGAACTATAAAATGACAACTTTCGTGCGACGCATCCGTGGTAATTGCTGGTGCGATTGCCTTCACAGTTGACGCACTTGAGGCGCACCTTCAACTGAAAACATTGCGCTGTGTTCATCGGGAACTTGGAGTAAAACCGTCAAGTTACACAACAACCTTCTACTACCTACCTTCTACTGGTGGTGCACAGAATGAGCAGCTTCTTGCCGCGGGGCGGTTGCTTCTTCAGCAGAACCAGCAGGGCCTGCAGCGTCAAGTTAGAGTACCGCGGCCCAATCGGACCGTAATCCAGCAGCCGTTCGATGTTGTCCACCAGAATACAGCTGAGCGTCGAACGGTACGCATCGTCAAAGTACTGCGTGAAAAAGTAAAAGTTAGTCGGAGGTCAATCAAGTGTCGACGAAGCGTTCCCACCTTCCGAATCTGCAGACACTTGGCATTCTCGGTGAAACCGACCATCTCATCCGGCGTGCACACCTTGACGAACGGAAAGTCGGACATCTTGGCGAGCTGGGCGGCCAACGCCGTCTTGCCCGAGTTGGGTGGTCCCTCCAGCAGGATCGACACCAGTCCGGAACTCTCGGATGCGCGTGCCTGCTGGGTGTACAGGGCGCCATCCTCCAGCACGTGTGCCACCGGAAGACCCCAGTTGACGATACCGCGGATAAGGTAACTCTCAAGCGCTTCTTGCGCCGTTCCAAAGGCCTGCAAAGTGTACAATACGACGGATTTCAATCGGGCAACGAAAATTCAAACTTACCGGTTTGATGTCGTTCTCGAGGGCGTGCAGGAAATCGGAACGGTTCACCAGCAGCTTTTCCATGGCTTCGGGGTCGACTTCGACCTTCGAGGCGGCCTTGATCAAGCGGTTCATGGCCGTAGACTGAGCGGCACGGACCAAACCTTCCAGTTCGGCACCGCTGAAGTTCTTCGTTAGCGTTGCCAGTTCCTGAAATAAGTTCAAGATATTACAAAATTCCTCTTCAATTACCAAGTCTACAAACCTTATTATCCACATCGGGATTAATCTTCTTAAACTCACGCATGCGCCTCGTGTGGATGTTCAAGATCTGGAAGCGACCCTTCTCATCAGGTAAACTGATCTCCATCTGCACCTCGAGTCGACCCGGACGCATCAAGGCCTCGTCAATCATGTCCCGTCTGTTGGTCATGCCGATAACGAGAATGTTGTTCAACTGCTCGACACCGTCAATCTTGGCCAGCAGCTGGTTCACCACTGTATCGTGCACTCCGCTGTTGCCGCCAACACTGCCTCGCGCCTTACAGATGGCATCGATTTCGTCAAAGATGATGATGTGCAGTCCGCTGTTGGGACCGAGCCGCTTCTCCTCCTCCTCGGCGTCAGCAAACAGACGACGAACGTTAGCTTCCGACTCGCCGACGTACTTGTCCAAAATCTGCGGACCGTTGACGATCTTCGGCTCGCGGGCGTTCAACATGTTACCAATCTGGCGAGCCATCAGGGTCTTACCGGTTCCGGGCGGGCCGTACAATAGAATACCCTTCACGTGCTTACATCCCAGCTGTTCCACAATCTCCGGTGGAAAGACTCGCGAAGCGAATGCACGCCTGAAGATGGCGTTGAACTCGTTGTCCAAACCACCGATGCCCATTTTTCCAAAGTCCCAGTCCGGGTTGATGATCGACTGCCGCACCACCTTGCCCTTGGCTTTACCAACCAAATTCAGCGACGAATTCTCCGCCTTCTCAAACGTTACCGTCGTATTGCCCAGCAACCGGCCAAATTGCGTCTTCCTCGGCTCGGCCTTGCCCTTGTCGCCTTGCATGCTGGCGCTGGCATCGATCGCCTCGAGCGACTTCACGCACAGCCCAAGCAACTTCTTATCCATGAAACTAAACACCAGCGGCTGACCAACGGTCAACGCCAGTCCGGAAAATTGCAGAATAAAATCCTTTGCCATCTGGTCGCTATCGTACGGCTCCAGCGTGGTCGTCTTCTTCTGCAGAAAGTCCACCTCGATCGAAACGTTGGTCAAAACTTCCGAAGTACGCTCAAAGTTAAAAGGTTTCACAGATATGTCCTGATTAATTGACAGAGTTGCCCACTTGCGCTGCAGCAGCGAAAAGCCGATGCAGTAATTCGGCACGTCGTGGCAGCGCTCCACCGAAAAGATGAAATGCGCACCGGGTGCGGTCGATACGTCGATGTACCTGGAAGGGTTGGCCAAAAAAGTTAGCTTTAGTGCTGCTACTGTAAAACATTGTTATTATCTATTTGTAATCTGCACTGCCTAAAAATTACATAAATTACTGGTAAATTTCACCGAAGGTCATTTCGTATAATGAACATTTTGCCGTATGTGTGCACTGAGGAAAAAGAATGTAAGATTTTCATAAGTCTACATCTTATGTGCTGTCTGATTTGAGTATCCACTAGCAGTGCTGAAAATGTCAGGGGTCATGACGCGAAAATCGGCGACGCTGACACGAATTTTTGAGATTCATTCACTGAACCGCAAAACCGTGACATAAACAAACCCGGCGCAGTCGTGAGTGCCCTAGCTCATTGAGCAGCTGCATTGCGAGGCTTACCAAAAATCATGATTTTTTGAGTTCCAAATCCCACTTTTCATACGATTTTTAGAGTTCAGGTACTACAACCATAAAAATGGTTGTATGGGTTGAACTGAAAAATTCGTATGAAAAGTGGGATTTGGAACTCAAAAAATCATGATTTTTGGTAAGGGTGTAGTCGACCAACGCTCATTCGACGTTGCACGCACACACATAAAGAAACAAGTTTTTACACAAAAAGTTCGTATTTATGCGTTGAAATGTAATTTTGAATATAAGTTATGGTTGTTTTAGCAGGCCAAGGGTGCATGATACTGATAATACTTGTCGGTTGACACCCAGGCTAGGAATATCCCGGAAGGAGCCCAACTACATCCGTAGTGCTGTTTGGACAAAACAGCATGGTTCTGGTTCCTTGCAAGTGTCCTATTTTCTTACCTCCACGTTGGCTTGGTTTAGTCATCATGATGACAAGGTGTAACCTAGCTGGTGGCCTGTGGAAACGACTCGTAAACCTTTGACCAGCGAGGGTCAGAGTCAAGACGGCTAAAAGAAAGGGGCGCGACAATGTGGGAAAGGGATGTAATTTGTGATTGTAGACGGTATTGTTTTGATTCGCAATATGTTGAGTCAACTGCTGTGGATGTACCTGAGCATCGCAGAACGGGGTTTCTCTTCTTTCCATTTCAGCTAACAGCTATCTTCTGTTTATTTTGTTTACTGATTTTCTAAAACGGCACTGTTTACTATTCTCCATTTGATTTCGATTTTACTTATTTGATTCTCTTATTTCTCAACGCTTTTCCACTCTATTTACCAATTGATTCTGCTGTAACAAACTGTCTGCTTTCCCTTAACTTGGCAGCGATGTCAATTTTGTTTATCATGTGCCTTTTCTTTATTTATATATTTGAATAATTTCTCATCTTCCCTGTAAATTGCCCTCAATACAATCTAAGCTTGTTTGTCACCTCTATTTATTAACTATTGTTAATTTCTTTATCTACTTCATAAATTACTATCTTTCTTTTACTATTGATTCTTTACATAGTATATTCCTTCACTGTCCATTGTTTTGAAATTTCACCTTTTACTTAAGCAAGTGAGGTTCTAGCCTTTACTCAATTTATGGAATAATTAAAGGATTAACACAAATATTACGATTGTACTTTTGAAAAACTTTCTAAAATGCTTAGGACCAAAATATTGTAACAAAACACCGCGACAAAAGAAATAGCAACAAATAAACACAACTCAACAATAGGGAAGATTTCAGGAGAAAACAATACACAGTAAATAACAATTAGTTTTTGAATTCAAACTTTTGCTTTAATGAAAGTTGATAGGCACACTATAGATGGTTAGGCGCTTATACTTACATCAAACCCTACGTAATGTACCACCCCCGGCCGAGTTAAAATGCGTAACCGGAAAAGAAGGTGTGCATGCCTGGCACGAACACTCAAAGCGTGTTCTAGCGTGTTGCTCGTACTGACTCAGAGCAAGGGTGAGATGTAGGTGTAAGGGCAGTGCGTGTTCGTTGGGAACCTGGTGCATAAGATCGGTCAAGGCCCGTTCTTACACTGAAAATTTAGAAATTGCGAATTATGGTTGTTTCAAGTGTTTTGCACAGTCTACAACCATTCAATTGTTTGAAAATGTCAGAATAGAGTTTAAAGAAGATTTTACGAGTCAGTCATATGACACGAATTGAGTGAGTGTAGCTCATTTTTTCACGTCTCTCATTCTCCAGCAGCCGACCGGCACAAGTCAGGCGGCAGTGGTTGAATAGACACAGTAGGCTTGCAGTCACATGCTAGCAGAGAACTGACATTTGCTTCATGTGTACGCTGGATTGGAAACTTTTTGCAGGCCTGTCCACTAGCATCTCACAATTTTCATAGACACTCTTATGACCGTCACTATAAATTCATATTGTTATAACTAAACTTTACTTATGTACTTGGTCCACTGTAGATAGACTATGGACTTCATAAGAAATTCTAATGGAACTCATCTGTAATTTTTCAATGGTTTTCACGTAAGATGCTAGGGTGATTTTTTTTGACATTTCAGAATGGCGAAAGGATGGATCAACCAGACAATTTTGAACACTCGCGACTCTAAATCGCCCGTAATTCGTTCCGGTAACTACACTCAAACCTCGATGGTTTGACACCAACTGTTGTCAAACGAACGGGGTCATTTTTTAGTTTGACACCCTTTTTACACGGAGTTCACACACACAAACAAACATTTGCTTTGATAGTGTGCGTGAGCGCCGTGTAAAAGGTGACAGTTCGTCACTTTTTATTTTGACTTTGACCAACCAACGGGGTACAAACTAAAAAAGTGTTAAACGAAAAAGTGACCAACCACCGGGGGTTGAGTGTACTTCACAAAGTTGCCGTCGCCGCTATGAGTTTCTGATCTGATTCTGAAGAAGGATTTTTTAGCACAAGATTTTTCGGTTTCTAAAATTTTTTAAACCGACACAATTGCATTTCAATTTAAAATATTCTCTAAAACTCGCTGTTGTTTGGTTTTCCATCGATCGGTTCCAAATTTTATGGGATTGTTTTGAGGCCCAAAAGGCAATTCGCAATTCGCAATGTTCAGTGTAAGAACGGGCCTTGACCGATCTTATGCACCAGGTTCCCGACGAACACGCACTGCCCTTACACCTACATCTCACCCTTGCTCTGAGTCAGTACGAGCAGCACGCTAGAACACGCTTTGAGTGTTCGTGCCAGGCATGCACACCTTCTTTTCCGGTTACGCATTTTAACTCGGCCGGGGGTGGTACATTACGTAGGGTTTGATGTAAGTATAAGCGCCTAACCATCTATAGTGTGCCTATCAACTTTCATTAAAGCAGAAACTGTTTTATTTTAGTTTGAATTCAAAAACTAATTGTTATTTTACTGTGTATTGTTTTCTCCTGAAATATTCCCAAATGTTAAGTCGTGTTTATCTGTTGATATTTCTTATGTCGTGGTGTTTTGTTACAATTTTTTTTGACCTAAGCATGTTATTCAAAAGTTTACCAAAAGTACAATAGAAGTATTTGTGTTAACCCTTCAATCATTCCATAAATTGGGTACTAAAGCCCTATGTCAATTTTTATGTACAACGGTAAAAAACACGATTAAAAACCATTTCTGATCAGTTGTTTTCATTTTAATGCAATTTTTTTTTGACAAGACAACATTTTTTCGATGGATCAACTATGGTCCCCTTGGAACGAGCTGTCAAGCAGGAGCTTTTCTGTCAAGAAGGACCGCGAGGTTAATTCTTCAAAATTGATTTAAAAATCCATTTTAAATCCTTATGGTCGTACAATGGGTCATTGTACACAGAAAAATAAGCTTTATCGCTGTAAACAATAATATCAGCAATCTAAGCTTCATTTTAGGACCCAATTGAGTAAGGGCTCGAACCTCACTTGTTAGAAAACAATAGACAGTAAAGGAGAATATACTTTATAAAGAAGCAATAGTAAGAAAATCATAATTGTATGTTAAAAAATAAATAAAAAAGAATAAGCTTGATGTAGTAGATGTAGAAATAGGCAATAGTTAATAAATAGAGATAACAAACAAGCTTAGATTATTGTTGTAATTGTAATTGTTTGTTTATTTGTGACGAGAGCCTGTTAGTTTACAACTTTTTATCAGGTTATGATGGGCAAGATAAAAAGAAAAAAATATATGCAAATAAATAAATAAAGAAGTAAATCAACAAAGAATAGGCAAATGATAAATAGACTTGGTCTTACTAGTACATTAGGGGAAGGTTTATTTTAAAGAAAACACACAGTTTGTTAAAGCAGCATTATTTGGAATAAAAAGTGACAAGCATTAAGAGATAACGAATCAAGAGATGATAAAATTAAAACCAAATGGTAAACAGAAGAATTAGTGAAGAAGTACGAATCAGTAGAGCAAATTAAAACAGGAGATAGATGGTAGCTGGAAATGGAAAGGATAAAAACCCCGTTCTGCGACGTTCAATCATTCAAGCATTCAATCATAGAGCGCTCGAAGAAAATCCAACGCGCGCTGCAAAATCTCCCAAGCAGCTGGCAACCTGTTCGGCTTTCTCCATGCACGCATCCAAGAAATACATTGAAAGCCCTCTCATTTATCAATGATCGACGGTATGAATGTGTGAGTTCAGGGTGTGCATGAAAGCTTTAAGACAGGCGTCATAAAAGCGCACGATAAGAGACGCGAGCAGGGAGAGAGCGAAACACGGAGTTTTCTCTCTCTCTCTCTCCTCTTCGAGCTTTGCTCTCTTCTCTACCCATTTGCACATATTTTTAAATATTTTTAATTGAAATACTGGCCTCTAATTGCCATAAATATTTTTCAAAGTTCATGTCGCCTCCTCCCTCTACCCTTCAATTTCAATTTAGAATATTTGTAAAATTCCGATGTTCAGTACCGCAAAACGTGTTTTTTGAGAAAAAATATCGTCAAAACTTAAATATTTGGAAAAATAATAATTACAAAACAACTGGGTTGGTGTAAAATGTATTGAAAAACAATTTTTTAAATCAAGTGAGCAGTTCTCTAGGATTTCGGTCATTCGTTTTTTTTTTGTATTTTTTAATCCGACTGAAACTTTTTCGGTGCCTTCAGTATGCCCAAAAAAGCCATTTTGCATCATTAGTTTGTCCATATAATTTTCCATACAAATTTGGCAGCTGTCCATACAAAAATGATGTATGAAAATTCAAAAATCTGTATCTTTTGAAGGAATTTTTTGATCGATTTGGTGTCTTCGGCAAAGTTGTAGGTATGGATACGGACTACACTGAAAAAAATAATACACGGTAAAAAAATTTGATGATTTTTTTATTTAACTTTTTATCACTAAAACTTGATTTGCAAAAAAACACTATTTTTATTTTTTTTTATTTTTTGATATGTTTTAGAGGACATAAAATGCCAACTTTTCAGAAATTTCCAGGTTGTGCAAAAAATCTTTGACCGAGTTATGATTTTTTTAATCAATACTGATTTTTTCAAAAAATCTAAATTTTGATCGCAAAAATTTTTCAACTTCATTTTTCGATGTAAAATTGAATTTGCAATCAAAAAGTACTTTAGTGAAATTTTGATTAAGTGCACCGTTTTCAAGTTATAGCCATTTTTATGTAACTTTTTTCAAAATAGTCGCAGTTTTTCATTTTTTAAAAATAGTGCACAAGTTTGACCAATTTTGAAAAAAATATTTTTGAAAAGCTGAAAAAATTCTCTATATTTTACTTGTTCGGACTTTGTTGATACGACCTTTAGTTGCTAAGATATTGCAATGCAAAGATTTAAAAACAGGAAAATTGATGTTTTCTAAGTCTCACCCAAACAGCCCACCATTTTTCAATGTCGATATCTCAGCAAGTAATGGTCCGATTTTCAATGTTAAAATATGAAACATTTGTGAAATTTTCCGATCTTTTCGAAAAAAATATTTTCAAAATTTTTAAACCAAGACTAACATTTTAAAAGGGCGTAATATTAAATGTTTGGCCTTTTTGAAATGTAAGTCTTGATTTGAAAATTATGAAAGTATTGTTTTCGAAAAGATCGGAAAATTTCACAAATGTTTCATATTTTAACATTGAAAATCGGACCATTACTTGCTGAGATATCGACAATGAAAAATGGTGGGCTGTTTGGGTGAGACTTAGAAAACATCAATTTTCCTGTTTTTAAACCTTTGCATTGCAATATCTTAGCAACTAAAGGTCGTATCAACAAAGTCCGAACAAGCAAAATATAGAGAATTTTTTCAGCTTTTCAAAAATATTTTTTTCAAAATTGGTCAAACTTGTGCACTAATTTAAAAAAATGAAAAACTGCGACTATTTTGAAAAAAGTTACATAAAAATGGCTATAACTTGAAAACGGTGCACTTAATCAAAATTTCACTAAAGTACTTTTTGATTGCAAATTCAATTTTACAACGAAAAATGAAGTTGAAAAATTTTTGCGATCAAAATTTAGATTTTTTGAAAAAATCAGTATTGATTAAAAAATTCATAACTCGGTCAAAGATTTTTTGCACAACCTGGAAATTTCTGAAAAGTTGGCATTTTATGTCTTCTAAAACATATAAAAAAATAAAAAAAATTAAAAATAGTGTTTTTTGCAAATCAAGTTTTAGTGATAAAAAGTTAAATAAAAAAATCACCAAATTATTTTTACCGTGTATTTTTTTTTTCCGTATCCATACCTACAACTTTGCCGAAGACACCAAATCGATCAAAAAATTCCTTCAAAAGATACAGATTTTTGAATTTTCATACATCATTTTTGTATGGACAGCTGCCAAATTTGTATGGAAAATTATATGGACAAACTAATGATGCAAAATGGCTTCTTTGGGCATACCGAAGGCACCAAAAAAATTTCAGTCGGATTAAAAAATACAAAAATTAAAATTGAAGAAAAAAGACCGATTTCGTAGAGAATTGCTCAAGTGTTAATACCATGGCTTATAATTTCAATTTTTTAAATTTAATCGCCTCACTCCCCGACTTTGGTCGGGGGCAGGGTTGTAGACGGCTGTGCTACCCTCAATACAATTTAGGAAGAGTGTTACAAAGCGGGTCTAAAAAATCCAAAATGTTAGTTACGTTATAAACATGCCTTATTCATCTAGGCGACGTTAACGATGGTTATATATCAGCGGAAAAGGCTAGGGGAAACAGCTATTCAAAAACGATTTATCGGGAAAACCCTATAATTTTGATTGAAAATCGTTGTGGCTAAATTATACAGTGAAGAGGAGACTGCCCTCACCCCATCTCAAATGGGATATCAAAGATCCAGAACACAGTGGAGTGGAAAAGGCATGCTTGAACTGTTAAGTTATTATTACCGTCATCAGGGGTGACATTGGGTCTGGGGGGTGAGATTGGGAACCCAGCAAATTAACTAAGTTTTACTTACTTAATGTCTTCCGTAAAATCCGAGCTGTTGACGATCGCTCTGTTCTTGAGCGAAAGTTCGTCCGTGGGACACTTGGTGGCTTTCATCATCTGAAAATAATTGCAAACATGATTTAGAAT
Source organism: Culex pipiens pallens (assembly GCF_016801865.2). Lineage (NCBI taxonomy): Eukaryota > Metazoa > Arthropoda > Insecta > Diptera > Culicidae > Culex > Culex pipiens. Next base: position 63,009,070 of record NC_068937.1, on the reverse strand, counting down.
GTTTATTATTTGATATTAAACGTTCACAGAAAAGTAGAACTTACAGCCATCGTGATAGTGTTTACGGATTAAAACGGCAGGTCAATGACAAAAATGTATTTCAGAGAAAAATTTCAACACAGGAACAATTCCCTTTTCCTGAAATATTAGAGCAGAATGAAAAATCGATATTTTGTGGTGCGATTCAGGATTTCTGTGCAGGAGTTTCTCGCGATATATCGCAGGTCTTTTTCTGGATGAAGTCACTCTTTATCGTACTCACCTCGATTTGGCTGAAATCGGCAACAACTTGCAGCACAATTTCGACCCAGTTGGCGACGGGTTGACTGTAACGAAACGGTACAATTTCGTTCAATATCTGACCGACAGCCAATTTCTACTACTTTTGGCCTGCCGAGGAAAATGGAAAATCAATGCGCACGTCTGAATTTTCACCTACCGTTTTTTCGCTTTGCCCTGTCAGCCCGAGAGATCACTGCACACAAAACAGTTTCCTTCTGCCAAGGGAAAACTCAACAAGCAAAACTGTGCTGTGATGACAAAACAGAGACGACGTTGACAGTCTTGTGACGTGTGCACTGTTAAGCGGGAGTGTTCGATAAACTTTGCTAAATTGTAGAAGCAGCTATCGTTCTCTTTACCCAAAGTTGATTTGATTTGTTGTGGTTTGCTTTTTCTGAAAGTGTATGCAAAAAACAAGCTAAAACGTCAAAGAAGTTTGCACTGAGTTCAGCCGGCATAGTTTGCAGGTCCACAAATTTCGCTTTTTTTCAACCAAATAACCGCTTAAAAATGTCGAAAAAGCTGCTAATGTTGCTGCCGCATGGCGCCGAAGAGATGGAGTTTGTGATTTGCGTTGATGTGCTGAGACGGTGCGGCGTAAGAAAATTTTCAAAAATTGCTTCTCCGAAGGTCACCTTTTTATGCATTTCTTACTTGTTTCTATTCTTTGCCACATTTGGTAGGTCACCGTAACTGTGGCCGGTCTGGGCGACACCACGGTCAAATGCTCCCGGGATGTCGTAATCAACGCCGATACCACGCTTGAGGAAGCGGTCAAGGTTTGTAGCTATTTATGAATTGTTCCTGGTCAATGGTCAAATGGTTCTCCAGTAATTAGAGGAACGGGTGGGCATACACGGAAGTAGAGTCAAACACTGAACGAATTAATTATCGAAAGATATCTGCTCGATTACAAATACTATTAGTAAATTTAGAGGTATGTCCAATACCAACATCTTCATAAAAGTATTAAGCTTTTGCGGTCCAAATCCCCAAAGATCAGTGCTGATCAGTGATCAGTGTCGTACTCAGGGTTACCAGGTCAAAATTTTAAAAATCTGGCAAAGTATCGCTAAAAAATCTGGAAAAATCTGGCAGACCAAAATCTAACAATTTTGAATGGCGAAGGGGAAGGAACTTATGGATTAATTAAAAAGTTTGTAGAATTTAGATGGTTTGACTGATTTTATGGCCACAAAATTGATGAATTGCCATTTTCTTTTATAAAAACACATTCTAAATTTTTCGAATTTAAATTAAATTCGTTCATTTTAATCAAAAAGTTGTTCAAAATGGCCATAAAGTGAAAAATCTGGCAAAATCTGTCAATATCTGGCACAGAGAAGGATGAATCTTTATTCTGGCTGACACTTGAAAAATCTGGCATTCCCAGATTTATCTGGCAACCTGGCAACCCTGGTCGTACTCTCTGAAGCAGTGGTTCTCAACCTTTTTCGATCTATTCCCCTCTTGGCACTGATTTTCTAGAAGTAGAAGTTAGAAGTCTCCCGATCTTATCCTAAAATTATGCACAGTTAGGAGAAAGGATTGATAATAGAGCTCCAAATTTTGGATATCCGTAGGAATATCCAAATGAAGATTCAACTATCTGAATGTATATCAGTCAGCTAAACATTCTCAAAATACTCTTGCAGGAAGACTTTGATGCGATCGCTCTGCCGGGAGGCTTGGGTGGCTCCAAGGCCATGTCCGAATCTTCCAAACTGGGTGAGGTTCTGAAGTCATTTGAATCTAACGGAAAACTGATTGCCGCTATCTGCGCCGGTAAGCCTTTGAGGGTACCTATGTCAGTTTTGTAAGACTGTTACTAAAGAGAGTTTTTTGTAGCTCCGACGGTTCTGCTGACTCATTCTATCGCTCTCGGCAAATCGCTGACATCGTATCCTTCCTTCAAGGATCAGCTCTCTGGCAAGTACAAGTAAGTCTTTCTCTAGTGTTGGTTTCAAAAGTTGAAACACCTTAATATTTCTTTCAATCAAAAAGATACATCGACGACAAGACGGTCGTGGTTGATGGGAATCTCGTGACCAGTCGCGGACCCGCTACCGCGTTTGACTTTGCTCTCAAGCTTGGCGAGATTCTGGTTGGCTTGGAGAAAACCAAACAGGTTGCATCCGGAATGCTGTACAATATGTGAGAGCTGAATCTAGTCTCGCGGAAGTCTGACCGCTGATTAAAATGATGTTTGTGATACTTGATAGAGGTTTTTGAGTTTGAAAAATCCGAAATCCCTGCTAAAACTTCGTATTTTGTTTTGGACAAAATCAAGACAAACATTTATTTTCGTTATGAGGATTAAAAAAAACACACATATGTTCCAAAACTAGACCTTCTCCAAAGCTTGCTTCAGATCCACAATAAGGTCATCGACGTCTTCGAGTCCCACCGATATTCTAACGAGTCCGTCGGTGATGCCCAGCTGGGCGCGCTGCTCCGCCGGAACCGATGCGTGCGTCATAACGGAAGGCAGCTCAGCCAAACTTTCGTACCCTCCCAAACTTTCTGCAAGGGTAAATACTTGCAACGCCTTCAGGAACGCCGAAGACTCGTCCAGTCCTCCCTTGATGTAGAATGACATGATGCCACTGTGGCCGTAGGTTTGCTTCTTGGCCAGTTCGTGCTGGGGATGGCTGGGCAGGCCCGGGTGCAGCACACGTTCAACTTTAGAGTGTGCTTCCAGGAATTTGGCCACGGCCAGCGAGTTGGACTTGTGGCGCTCCATGCGCAATGCCAGGGTCTTCAAGCTACGGTTAACTAGGTAACAGTCGAAGGGTGAAGGCACGATTCCGGCGGCTAGAAGAGAGAAAAAAAGCGATGTTACACATTTCACTTTTGTATCATCCAAAATCCAATGAACCATTACCGTTCTGGAGAAATTTGAGCCGTTCGTATAGGGCTTCATCGTTCATGACTGCAGCACCCATGATAACGTCGGAATGTCCGTTCATGTATTTGGTCAGCGAGTACATTACAACGTCGGCACCCAAATCCAGCGGCCGCTGCAGGTAAGCCGAGAGGAACGTATTGTCCACAACAACCACAACCTAATAACAAGACAAAAAAGGCATCGATTACTGAGAAATGCAACGCAACGCAAAAATCAGGATTCCTCACCCCTGGGAACTTGTGGGCAATCTTGCACACCGCCTCGATATCTGCGACCTTCAGTAGCGGGTTCGTCGGGGTTTCCAGCCAGAACAGCTTGGTGTTTGGCTTGATGGCGGCTTCCACCTTGGCCAGGTCGGTGGTGTCCACAAAGTCCACCGCGATGTTCATCTTCATCGCGACCTGCCGCAAGAGCCGATTCGTTCCACCGTACAGATCATCTCCGGCTACGACGTGGTCACCGGCACTGAGCATCGTTATGATCGTGGTGGTCACGCCCAGCCCGGACGAGAACGTGAGTCCGTACTTGCCGTTGTCCAGCGAGGCCAGGCAGCGCTCCAGAACGTCACGGGTTGGGTTTCCGCTGCGGCCGTACTCGAAACCCTGAGGAAGATTGTTACAGTTTATTGAATGTTTTTCATCGGTAGTAGAGAACCTACCGCATGTTGTGCCGGACCATGTTGCTTGAAGGTAGTGCTCATGCTGATTGGTGGCACCACCGCCATGCTTTTCCACTGTTCCGGATCCTGGGCCACGTGGATCGCCTTGGTTGCAAATCCCGTCGGTTGCGCGCGGAAGCCATCGTCACCGACCGCCCTGCGTAGAATTAAACGATGTGATAAGTGAGGTATAATCGTGCTAAATTTTGATGCGATGACCTGTAACGAGGGGGGTATTCAAAGGCATTTGAGTAAATTAAAGAAGCTCAATCGGAATACCAAAAATACACAGCTCGAATTGCGAGCTCTATTTCGTTTTGCCAACAACAGAGATAACAGCGCGGTTTTGGGCGAAACACACGTACATTTAAATTGATAATGGTGAGAATCTGAAGAATGAGCCAATTCAGTGGACTGCGAGATTTGGCGAGCGCCATATACAGCGAGACAAATATTTGTCCGTACCCCCCGTACGGAAAATGTTTGTGATATAAAAGTACATACAATTCGACTAAAGTACCATGTTTTATACATCAATCGACGCGAATGTCCTCTTGAAAACACTGTCATTGGATTTGCAAAAAACTTTTTCTAAAAAAATACAAAAATAGTTCACTGAAAAAAGTCAAAAAAAGAGGTCAAATAATTGTCCGTACCCCTAATAAAAATACAAAATCTGATCGATTTAAGTGAATTCATTTATGAAATGTTGTTTCTGTGTCAAATACTAGTACCTCTAACCAGTTTGTGACAACTTTGGTTAAAATTTAGTGTTTTTAAATTAAACTTATCAAAAAATTAGCTAATAAACAATTATTTTTATAAAATTGCTATTTTATGTTGTAAGAGTCTCTATTGAACAAGTTTCAACAATATTTGTTCAAAATATACATTGTTTTCATCTTTTTTATTGACATTTTTTTACCAAAAATACTGTTTCGGAACAATACCGTTGAGCAATCCGGATTGTACCGGAACCGATATAACCCCTCGGGGGGAAATTTTGTGGTGGTCAGATAGAGGACAAAAAAAACCCACCTCTTGCAATTTGAAGCATCCAATTTCGTCCACTACAGCCCGATTACGAGTCCCTAGTCTGAAATTTGAAATTTTCAAATTCCCCAAGCAAAACATTCTGACCCAGGACGGTACAGAAATTCTCGGCACGAAAAGTAAAAATTTCAAATTTCAGACTAGGGACTCGTAATCGGGCTGTAGTGGACGAAATTGGATGCTTCAAATTGCAAGAGGTGGGTTTTTTTTGTCCTCTATCTGACCACCACAAAATTTCCCCCCGAGGGGTTAAACCGGTTCCGGGACAATCCGGATTGTTTACCGGTATTGTTCCGAAACAGTATTTCTGGTCGAAAAATATCAATAAAAAAAGATGAAAACAATGTATATTTTGAACAAATATTGTTCAAACTTGTTCAATAGAGACTCTTACAACATAAAATAGCAATTTTGTAAAAATAGTTGTTTATAAACTAATGTTTTCATAAGTTTTACCTAAAAAAACTAAATTTAAACCAATTTTTAATATAAACTAACTAAACAAAGTTATCAGAAGTTCAAAGTTGTCACAAACTAGCTAGAGGTACTAGTATTTGACACAGAAACAACATTTCATAAATGAATTCACTTAAATCGATCAGATTTTGTACTTTTATTAGGGGTACGGACAATTATTTGACCTCTTTTTTTGAAATTTTTCAGTAAACTATTTTTGTATTTTTTTAGAAAAAGTTTTTTTGCAAATCAAATGACAGTGTTTTCAAGAGGACATTCGCGTCGATTGATGTATAAAACATGGTACTTTAGTCGAATTCTATGTACTTTTATATCACAAACATTTTCCGTACGGGGGGGTACGGACAAATATTTGACTCACTGTAGATAGATTAAGCTGACTTAGTTGCCGAGTCTGGTTGATAGTGGCATCACTTTAATCAGATTGGCTCGTGAAGCTGATATAACGGAAGTAATCTTGTGGGCTTGTCTTTGATTGCCACTTCGAGCCACCGGGCCAACAATCACTTCCCCGTCCGACGGAACGCGTGATCAGGCATATCTCGTCTCGAAAAAATGCCACCGGGACCGGCTGGGATCGAACCCAAGCCGACTGGGTGAGAGGCAATCACGCTTACTCCTACGCCACTAGTCCCGGCAATATAGAGCATTGATGAGCATTGATATAGAGCAGAAATATGAATGGACCTAAGTGGCTGCCCTGAGGTACTCCGGATGTCACAAAGAATGTTAACGAAAGGCTATTCAAAATTTTCACCTGCATCGATCTTCTGGTTAGGTACATAGGAATAAACCTAGTCAAGGAAAGTCCCGTGTAAGCCGATACGGCGAAGTTTTGCGATTACGATTCGATGATCAATCTTATCGAAAGCTGCAGAGAGGTCGGTGTAGACCGCATCGACCTGGTACCCAGGCATGCCAGATTTTGAAGATTTTCGGGCACATCACAAAAACGCAAATGAGTTTAACTTGATGGCAAAATAATATTTTACAAATCTGTTTTTGGCAAAAGAAGCAAAACATTGTTCATTTAATTAAAAATCACCGAATAACGTGGCAAAACAATACGTTTGAGCATTGAGCCTGTGCTCGAAAATCTTCAAATGTGGCATCCCTGCTGGTACCCATTTTGAATTGCTCATTGTATTGTGGAAACAGAAGTCACAAGCAGTGTTGGTATTCTCGCGCTCTCGCGAGAAGTATTCCTCTCTCTCCGACACAACAAAACACAACACAACACAACAACATAAAAACCCTTTAAAAGAACTAATGTTCACCAGGGGAATTATGGAATGCAATATGAATTGAAATGAAATAAAGTTTATTATTATTATTATTATTAAAAAAAAAGTACGAATGAGCAATGCTTTCCTTCTTCTCGCTCAAATTTCAACACTGGTCACAAAGTCACCTTTTGGGGAGAAATCCCTGCTGGTCGTCAGCAATGCCAGAAGAACAGTTATGCTGAAAAAAGTTAGGCACGATAACCTCAAAAAGCTTAGACATGGCACAGAGGGCTGCAATGCCGCGGTAGTTGCAGATGTCTCCTGTCTCCAATCAAGCTCATATTTGGGATTTGGGTCCATTACGCCCACCGGAGCCCTGATTTCCCGCCAAAAAGTCATTTTTGTTACATCTTAGTATAAAATCAAAATCGCAGGCCAAGGGTGAAAGAATACCTTTTCGGTTGACACCCGGTGAGGAACATCCTGGAAGGAGCGGAACTACATCCGTAGTGCTGTTAGTTGATCTTGGTCAAAACAGCTGCTCTGGTTCCTTGCAAGTTACCCATTTTCTTACCTCCACGTTGGCTTGGTTTCGTCATCATGATGACAACACGTGACCTTGCTGGTGGCATGTGGAAACGGCTCGTAAACCTTTGACCAGCGAGGGTCAGAGTCGAGACGGCCAAAAGAAAGGGATGCGCAATGTGGGAAGGGAAGATTGTAGACGGTATTGTTTTGATTCACAGCATGTTGAGTTAACTGTTGTGGATGTACCTGATACATCGCAATACGGGGTTTTCTCTTCTATCCACTTTCAGCTACTATCTATCTTCTATTTCTTTATTATGTATAACTGATTTTCTAATTCGGCTTCTGTTTACTATTCACCCTTTTATTTTGGTTGCATGATCCTTTGTTTGTCTTATTTTCATATAATAATGCATCTTTTTGTTTGGTTTGTTTTGTTTTTGTTTGTTTCCATTTTCATGTCGTGTCTGGCCTACGGCTGGAAAACGATTGCACCACGACAACCACTTCGGAGTGATATTATCACACTGGAGACAACAGCAACAACATTAGAAACCCTGATGTCACTCAGGTTCCCGCAAGTAACTGTATCGTTATTTTAAAGTTTTTATATTTTACTAACATCTCTTTCTTTGCAGAACATGAATAACAATATAAAGCGGCAATGTGGGAAAGGGAAGTCATTTGTGATTGTAGAAGGTATTGTTTTGATTCACAGCATGTTGAACGAACTGTTGTGGATGTACCTAGAACATCGCAACTCGGAGTATCTCTTCTTCTTATCTCCAACTACTTTAGTTCTGTTTCACTTATCTTTCAAGTCTCCTCTACTCTACACCCAAAACTGGCAGCGCTAGTCCGAGAGAATGATGGTCTCGAGTCGAGAGAATAGTGGTACCATTCACGGACGCAGAGAACACAGCTCGAGATGGGCGATAGAACTATTCTCTCGAGGTTCATTTGCAGAAAAAGTTCATCCGTCAAACAAAAAACCATAAGTGTCGACAACGGGAATCGAACTAGAAACCTTTGACAAACCAATCCAATGGCTTAGCTGCCTCGGCCACCACAGCTTGGTGACCAAGGAGAAGTCAGAAGTCGATGTATGACACTTGTTGGAGATTTATTGATTCAACTAACGAATGAACTCATTTGTTATGATGGTGTAAGTTGGTACAGTCATCCCACATATTCGGAACACCCACAAATTCGGAACACTTTTGTCGTAATTTGTCAATAGAATGCAAAATGCAACTTTTCTGCCGACCCTGCTATTTTTAGGGCCTTTATTTGGACACTCTCTTGCTATTCCACCAGTAAAATTAATGCTTTCTGAACAAAAACTGCATTTCCAGACTATTTTCTCCAGAGCACCAAAACACGGCCTCCAAATTGCCTGTTCCATGATTGTGGGATGTTTTTGTGTCTCCCACAATTGTGGAACACCTGAATTTAACTGATATTTTCACAAAAAAAAGTTATCAGACCATTCATAAAACATTACTAAGCATGCGTTTAGTTGGTTTCAGAGTGCAAAGTCATTATTTTGTAAAAAATATGTACTCCTGGAGAGAAAAAACAAGTTTGTTTTCATCGTAAGAAAAAAGTGTTCCGAATTTGTGGATTTCAAGGGTCAATGTTTTTCTTTGAAAACTTGATATAAAACGTAAAAATGTACAGCCGGTTTATACATCAATCGAAAGATCGCACGAAAAGCTTTCACATAAAGGTAAAAGTAAATCATTATGTTCAATTATCGATTTTATATGATTTGTTGAACATTGGCCGATCTGTAAACTGTTCCGAATATGAGGGATGACTGTACCATTATTCTATCGAATTTGGCACTGAGCCCTCAATAAATTTTGAGAGAACGATTATCTCGATTCTGAATTTTGGGTGTATTTGCCAGTTTCAACTGTTATGTGTTTTCCCAGTGGCAGTGCGTGGCCGAATGGTTATGCTGTCCGCTTTGTAAGCGGATGATCCTGGGTTCGATTCCCATCTGCTCCAACCTTCCAGCGGATGAGGAAGTAAAATGTCGGTCCCGGCCTTGGTTGTTAGGCCGTTAAGTCATTCCAGGTGTAGGAGTCGTTTCCATGGCATAAGTACAAACAACACACCAAACCAAGCCTACTCCGGTGGAATCGCTGGCGGCGGTTGGACTCGCAATCCAAAGGTCGTCAGTTCAAACACTGGGGTGGAAGGTTCCTTGGAGTAGAAAGAGGTTTGGGTGCTCTCCCCATTCAAGCCTTCGGACTCCTAGGTTCGAGCAGAAACTTGCAATAAAGACCACAAAAGAACGGGGGATCGTTAATGTGGATGGTTTGATTTTTTGATTTGTGTTTTCCCTAACAAAAACTGATCTCCTTAATATGCGAACGAGGTTAATTCTCGGGTTAATTCCTGTTCATAGAATATATCAATCTTAATTCATTGGCTTATTTATTTATTAAAATATTATTTTAATCGGCTCCTAAAGTTGTCAATAATGCGATGTAAGCTTATATGATATTATTTATCTTTTATCACATAGCATTTTTCATAAATTATTGCCTATATTTTTAATCTACTTCATACAGCTTTTACTCTTCTTTCCTTCAACATACAATTATTCTTTCAGTATCGAACTTTATGTAGTATGCTTTCCTTTATTTTCTATTGTTTTAATCTACGCCCTTTTCTTCAAACAAGTAAGGTTTGAGTCCTTACTCAATATATTGATTTGTCAAAGTCACACACATAACATTATTGTACTTTTGGTAAACTTTTAAATAACATTGTAACAAAACACCTCGACAGAAGAAATAGCAACAGATTAACACGACACAACATTAGGCGAGATTTCAGGAGAAAACAATACACAGTAAATAACAATTACTTTTTGAATTCAAACTAAAAATAAAACAGTTTTTGTTTTAATGAAAATTGATAGGCACACTAAATGGTTAGGCGCTTATACTTACATCAAACCCTACGTAATGTACCACCCCCGGCCGAGTTAAAATGCATAACCGGAAAAGAAGGTGTGCATGCCTGGCACGAACACTCAAAGCGTGTTCTAGCGTGCTGCTCGTACTGACTCAGAGCAAGGGTGAGATGTAGGTGTAAGGGCAGTGCGTGTTCGTCGGGAACCTGGTGCATAAGATCGGTCAAGGCCCGTTCTTACACTGAAAATTGCGAATCTTAGTATAAAATCAAAATCACATCGAATTGATTCCAACGTATATTCCATCACAATGCACTAGAGCTAAATTTATTATTTAAAAGCTTAGTTTTAAAATATTGATTTCAAAAGTAATACTAAGTGCTTTGGGCACATACAGCATCAACTAAATCACGTTAATGCTATGCTTATTAAATGCTTTCTGTGTATAATGTTGCAGCGATAAAAAAATGTCTTTGTATGTTCTGAACCACACTACAATATCGGTCGTTCGGCGTATCACAATTGATTGCTTGATAATACACCATTATCAGCCAGCCGTGTTGAATACGAAGCATTCTTTGATATCAATATACGCAATAGTATCTACTAGCGGCCATATCATCACTAACAAGCAGCAATGTTTGCAATTTCTCAAGATACAATTTGTGATGCAATAAAGAGTGGCGCTTTCAGTCTCGTACAGCAGGATCACTGTGTTATGGTCGGTAATTTGGGAATCCCTGAATGCACTTGTTCGCTCACCTGTCAGTATAATTAATCCTCGAATGGCACAACAAGTGTATCGATTTGACGTGTTTTGAATACGTTTAACCTTACCTTTCACTACCGTTGGTGACTTTATCGGCCGACATTATAAAACACTCAAAAATATGTTTGTCACTCTTTTCTCTAGTCACTAATAGGGTGGTGCTTCGGACACGTGGAGTTCTTTCCAACCGAGAAGGCAATCTCACATCTGCTCCCACTGTGACCTGGCCGGCGACTGACAAAAGTTTGGATGATGGTCGCGTTTTACATTTGTTTTATACACACCAGCACCATCACCGTCAAAAAAAAAAAAAAATACGAACGGTTTACCGCAGGTTGGGGAATAAGGGGATTTTCAACTCAAAATTGGGAATCCTGCATCTGTTGGAAAAGAAACCAAGAGCAGTTTGGGCAGTGAGAGCGGTGTAGGATAATTACCGGTTTTAAATGTCCTGTTTCGTCGATCATTTGTAGCCCCACATTCCCTACCGGTACGAGAGTCTTGTTTTTCATTGTATTGTAGGGAACATCTGCCAATTCTTGTATTTAATTTTGAAATTTTAACGGGACTTCGAGTCCTTTTTTGTAGTTAAACTTACATTGAAATTATTTTTTGGCAAAATAAAAGTTCTACATAGTTTTATACTTAAAAAAAAACTGAGTTTAAAATTCTAAATAAAAAATAGTCCTGTTAACCAACGTTAAGACAAATTAACGGGCACGTTCCCAACTTAACAACTGTTTCCCCCTTTCTCGTCATCGTTCGATACGAGAGAGCGATGACTGGCGAAGCTGTAGCCGGACCCGTTGGATGATGTTGTCGCGAATATTATCGCAGAATAAAAATATAAAAATATAACCGAGAGAGCGACAAGGTTTTGTAGCGCGGCGTGCGTAATGAAGAATAAATGCGTAAATAGAATCGTTTTGCGGTGGATGTGTGAGTTATACCAGGGAAAAGATTGAACAGGGTTCAGCAAAAGAGCGGAATCGTTTAAGGAAATCTTTTTGTTATGTTTGGTCAAACACCAATTCAATTCATAATTATACCTTGCACTAAGTAAATTAAGGGGTTACATTCATGTAAGAAATCGTAAAATTTCATAAATCAGAAAATTTATTGAATCCTCTGAAAAGATGATTTTCAATCACTCCTGATAATTTCATGACGATATTTCATGAATAAACTGAGTTAGAGACGATTTAAACTCAAAATTTTGCCATGCGCAAAGCGGACTGTCAAACTTTGAGAGCGATTTTCTCTAAACACCGAGTTGACGGTATCTCGAGATGGGATGGACCAAATTGGCTGAAATTTGAAATGAAGATTTAAGAATATACAAAACATGTACAGGCAATGTTGTTATTAAGGAGTTTTTCTATATTTAGGAAAAAGGATTTAAACGGTAGTTTAGGGCCATTTGAACGACCTAGAACATAAAAATACCTTAAAGTTTAAAATATATTCAAAAATACAATACAATTTATGATTACAACGATTTTCTAAGCATATGAATGTTGGTTACATTCTGTCATATATCAGGGTGGCCACCAGATTTCGATTTTCAATTTCCCGGTTTTTTCCCGGTTTTCTCCCGAGACCAGAAGGAATTTTCCGGAATGTTTTTAAACCAAATTACAATGTTTTTTTAGGCTAACGTTGGTATCAACATACTTTTGGAACGCATACATTTGGTTCAAAGTTTGAGTTCCTCAAGAAAGCTTTCAAATATCTTGAGTACAAAGTAAGTAAGTTGAAAACGAAGCCGTTTTTATCTGTTTATAATCCAAACCTCTAATTTTCCTAATGATTGGGATTTTTCATCATCATGCTCTATAGATTTTACAAACTAAAAATAAATAAAAAATCATTTTTATTTTTTAGAATAACACAAACTATTATTAGAAAGCAGGAAATGGCATTTACAATTTATTAATTTTGTAGAAAAGATTTGCAAAAATACATTGTTATCAACATTTATATAAATGCTCGTAAAGTTTCTTTGAAAAAAGGTTTTGTGTATTCAAGAAGAACGATTCTTCCAAGAATTATCAATTTCTGTGAATTAATTATTATTTTTTGGTGAGTAATTTCTTTTTAACAAAAAAAAAAATCTTTTTGAATCATTAGTCCAAACAAAAATGTATACACTTTGGCAGTAGTGCAGGAAATGTTTCATACAAATGTAAAAAAAAATTGGTAGCGGTATAATTTTAATTAAAAAAATGTCTGAAAAACACAAAATGGTAAAAAATTATAAAAAATGATCTACTGCGATTTTTCAACAACACATAAGGCTGGTACGAATTTTATTTAAAGTTGTTGTCCGTCCCTTCAAAGTTGCCCCGAAAAATCAGGGGCCATATTTTTTTTCAAAAAACATCTAAATTTCAATGGAAAATTGAGTGCAATCCGCTGAAATCTATTTAAAATACATTCCCCTGCGTTCGGAATCATTTTTAAGCATGTTTGGGTTGATTTAATAATCTTTTGATTTTTTTTTTAATTTTCGGACTTCAATATCGCAAAAAGTTTTTTTCCGTACATTTTTTTGAAGACTAATGATTGCAAAACAACTGAACTAGTGTAAAATGCATTTTTAAACACTTTTTGCATTCAAATGTTGAAACTATGGCTTGTTCTTTAATTATTATTTTTTACCCCTTACACAACGTCCATGTACATTTCTTCAAATCATTTTTCTTAGTAAAGCTTCAAAATAAAATGTATTTCTGTATTTCTCAAACCATCTGCTGAAAATGGCAATAAATTTGGAGATATTCTTTCTGTAAATTAAATTTTCAGTGACTTTTTTTCTATTTTTTTTCTTCCATATTTTTTTTATTTTTAATTTTATATAAATTTATGATGACCGAATTGTTTTTGGAACAGACATTTTTTAAACTGCCCAAAATATACATTTAAAAGATTTTCAAAAACTGTTTCGATTTCAGATTTAAACATGCTATTTAATAGTATTTTTTTGAAGTTGTAGCTTTTTTCAATAAAAAATCATTGTTTTTTATCTTCAAAAATCGAATGGTTGAGAAAATTCTTTACTGCTTTCTTTGAAGGAAAAATCTTGATCTTTAAATTAAAAAAAATCCTGATATTAATTTTATGCAAAACTAATATTTGAGCAAAGAAAGGTCGAATTGACAATATCCAAATTATGAAACATATGATTTTTTTTTTACAAATATTTTGAATGTTTTAAATTAAATGGTGGTTGGCACAATTTACAAATTTGAATCAAATATTCGTAGAAAAAAACAAAAAGATAAAACTCTAAATCGGTGCACATTACTTTAAATTCTTAAAATTTGTTAACGAATGCAAATTATAGGTTTATCATTCAAATATTTTTTAAACATTTTCTGATTGGTCAAAAATAATTCGCCCGTAATTCACTGCACCTAAAATATGGTTGTTAGCTTTTGCTTCAAATCAATTTGTTTTTTTTTTCTCTTAAATAGTTCGTTTGGGGTTTTTTCCGGACCCCCTGAGACCGCCCGTGGTACATGTACCCCAGGTTGAGAACCGCTGCTGTAGAGGAAAAAAATGCAAGTTTTCGCGAATTCTTCATTTAGAATAACAGGAATAATATTCTATTTGAGAAAAGAACATATTGTATACATTAAACTTAAATTATTTTCCCGGTTTGTCAGTCGAATTCCCGAGTTTTTCCCGGTTTTTTCCCAGTGGATAAAAATCCCGGGTTTTTCCCGGTTTTCCCGGTTTTTTCCCGAGGTGGCCACCCTGCATATATCCACAAACCATAATGTTTCTACCAAGTTCGCAAATGTGGATCATGTTCAGTGATGTCCCGGGACCCTTTGGCATCACACTTTGGAAGCTTTTGGGATATTCTGAGTCCTCTAAAGTGCCCATGAATAAAGGTCGTGGAGTTTACCGACGTAACAACACTATTCTATCAGGATTTTGATCATGGTTCATATTCAGTGATAGCCCTGGAACCCTTTGGCATCAATATTCAGTGGTGTTGCACTACTATGAACTGTTTATGATCCACTTTTAAGATGTTCGGAGTACTCAAAAATTCTCATGGTCATCGCCAATTTTTAACCATAACGTTATGACGGTTAACTCCAAGATCTGTATTGCACGATACTTTGGACAATCTACAGTATCACAAATGTGGTTCGAAGAGTGCATAGTGTTGCCAGAGATATCATTGAATCAGAATCTGACGGAAGAATCAGTCAGAAATGGCAATCTGGGTCGACTGGGATTAAACACAGCCCAGCTAGAATTAGAGGCAACCACGCTTACCATTACACCACCGCCCCCGTTTCAACTAAACGCCCTAAAATTTGAAAGGGTTGTTTGGGACCGCAAAAGGTGTCGAATATGGTTGTGCAATGCAATTTTAAAATTTTCCCATACAACTTCAAGCCACCCTATTGTGCATCCTTAAACAGTTGATGGAACTAATGTGTGGCTTTCACAGTACTCAATTAAAACGCAAATTTTCAAAGACAAACGTATTCGAGTACGTATATATTTATTTAAATCATAGTTTAACTCTTATCACTAATTACACATTATTAAATACTGTCATTCAATTCTCTCTCTCCCTCAGCTTGTGCTATCTTTTGGTTTTATATCACCCATAACGTTGCTTGCTGCTACTGCTACTGCTGAATCTCTCTCTTTCACACTGTTACCGTTTTCATAGTTGAGTGGGATGAAGCGCTGTTGGTCAACCAGCGGCATCATCTTTGCTTTAGGTGGTTTAAAGGTTGGCAAGTCGATTCGGATGGAGTCCTCTGGAGTTTCCCTGTCCACGCTGGAAGGGTCCACGGTTCCACTGGATTCCTCTATCCGGTGCATCCGGAACAGTGCATCCTCACTGATGAACGCTTTGCGAGTACTTGGAGGTAAAATATCAATCTTTTCCGGCCCGTTGAAGTTTCTCTGTTCGCCCAACGATTCGCCTCTGGTGGCCAGAATGTCTACGTGCGTGTCAACCCGTCTGCTGGCAGCTGGTACCAGCATGTCTTCGGTTCGGTTCGTCTTGTAGATCGTGGGCACCGGTTCTGTCTGGTTGAACTCTACATTTTCTATTGGGGGAGGTTGTACGTCGGATTTTGACTTGAAAAATTGTGGAAATTGTTCCGTAAGTAATGGCAACAAGGTCAGTCTTGCGTAACGTTCGGCCTTTTCAAAGACATTGGCGAACCGATAAGGAAACAGTTGAACGGTGATCATCTTGTTCTCGGTAGGTGGCGGCGGCGGCGGTACGATCGCGCCGGTGATATTGTTCTTACCGCTGGAAGTTGTCTCGATCGAGCGTTTGTCACTGCTGCGGTCGTTGGTTTTGTTCAGCAGTCGACGAGGTTCGTGCTGACCTCGCTTCAGGACCGGTTCGCTGATAACCCGTAACGTGGTCGGTGTGCTCATCGTCGTCGTCGACGGAGTCACGTAGACCGGATATGAACCGTTCGGGTCGGTGTTACGATAACTCCGCGGTAGATCGATCACGATCGGTTGCCACGGTTGGTTGTCGAGGTTCTTGTCGTGGTCGCTGGTCCCTTTGCCGCGGAAGCTACTTTGTGAGTATGAATGAGGATTTATATCATTGCGTTCGTTACTTTGTCCCTTCGATGTGTTGTTGTCGTAGTCATCGCCCTCGTCACTGTCTTCGGGGGAATCCGTCGATTGATTCTCATCGGTCGGGCCGTGACTGTAATCTTCGTCTTCTTCGCACTCTCCCGGTACCAACGTCATGTGGACCGGTTTGTTCGAGTCTAAATGCATGGGTTTGCAAAATGAAAACCTGAAAGACACAAACAGTTATTACAATTTCATTTCCAGACAACACAAAATTCAAACAAAACCTTTTCCCAAATCCGTCGCTCAAGATAATTTTCTCGATGCTCCACGACGAAAGGCCTCGTGTTAGCCAGCCTTTGTAGGCGAGATAGGTGAGGGTAATGTTTTTGGGAAAACCAAGTGCCGGGTGTGGTACGAGTATTTGGGAGATCATTTCTCCGGCTAATATTTCCGCATCGTCCTTTCTGTAATGATAAAGTATGATTTGCTTTTGCGCTCTTGGGTTGCTCAACGAGAACATTCTCATGTTTCCTGAAGGCTTTACAGGCGAAAATATCAAACGGGGTGAAGCAGACATGAGATTGTTTTGTCAATGCCCAACATTTGGAAATTCCGTAATTGGTAGACAAATTCCATGAAATTGTAGAATTCACAAGGGAGCGTTCTTTTATTACGTAACGCAGATGGCAGGCTGGAGGCCGTGTTACGCTCAATACAATTTTTTTGAAATTTGTATGGAAATTTTGTTACGAGGGAGGGGGTCTAATAATCCGATTTTTTGCGTAACGTAATAAAAGAACGCTCCCCAATCCCAATAACTGCGTACGAATTATAGCTTCAAAATTTATATACTGCTCATGTTCGCATACACGGGACCATAGGCATGTTAATTAATTTATGAGAATGATGCTGTTTTGTTCTAACCTATCCTCACTAACATTCCTGTCCCTTCCCTAGAGATCTAAAAACTGACATAGCGGGCGCCGTTGGTGGCCAATGACTGTTTCACATTTGCATATCTTCAAGTCTTGACAAACTTGGTGTTTTATTTTTTCAGCTTCATCATCAACTTCCAAAGAAAATTCAAACTACACAGTCTGTATTCACCCCATTTGATATTTGTTATGAAAAACTAAATTCGATACGATACTCCGTAATGGTAAACACTTCCGTCAGTCCTCCGTCGCTTTCCAGCTCGACTTCGAGTCGGCCTAGCGTCCGCAAGGGCAGCTCGTTTTGGGAGCTGAGAATTTGCAACTTGTACTGGTGCGCGCAGAACGGTTCTTCTTCGCGAGTCTTCAGATACAACTGGCCACGGCCCACGGAACGGTCCGCATAGTAGCCCATGTTTCCGCAAACCGACGTTTCGGTCCCGTTCTCGATCCGAGTGCACGAGAAGCACTCGCCCTTGAGGAAGTTTTCGTAGTTGTCGCAAGGGAACGCCGGGAAGAGACACTTTGGCGCAACGGAGTCGATGAAGAATTTGTACGCCCTGCGATGGTTGCACAGGGAACGTCCTTCCACGGAGGCTGGGGGTGCTGAAAAGAAGTTGCAATAGTTTATTTTGAACGAAACAATGAGATAAGTTGAACAAATTACCCCAAATAATGTCAGTGACAGCGCCGACAAACAGATTCGAGCAGCCATGCTGGACTCGGCCTCCGTTGGGGTAGAAATCGACGGCTCCCATCGGCTGCCACGACCCCAACCCCCCTAGGATCAGATTCTCTCCGTTCGAGTGGATCACATCCACGAATCCGGCATCGGAATCGTCCAATCGGGCGTGTGGATGTTGCGCCTCGAATAGTGGCCCAGCAGGATCAAGCCCGGTGATCCTGTGCAGACCCTTCAGTTCGGTCCCGGCAAATCCAGCCACGTGAGAACCTAAACTGAAACCGATCAAATGAACTCGAGACATGTTTAGACTATTGTGCGTTTCCAGCCCCTTAAGCAAGTACGCCAGCTGTCTGCCCACGAGGCGTGTGTTGGCCGCAGCTCGGACGTAATTTGGCAGCGTGGCACCGTTTTCCCAGTCCATACAGAGCACCATGCAATCTTCCTGCAAGTAATCAACAAAAATTAACCAAAGCACGACGTGAAGATGCTTAGTTTATCTTAGTAAGTTAATTTAGGACAAGAACAATTACCACTGCCATCAGAGCCGTTCTCATCTCGTAGACCCACACGTGCGTGCAGCTAGATCCGAACCCGTGGATGATGGCCCGAGCCGTTACGTTCTCCAGGTTGCCAAACTTTTCGTAGATCTTTTCCGGGTCGTACCGATGTTTGACGGCGGGAGTGGTTCCGTTGGCTTTTTTGGAAGCGGCCGGCGACGTCGGTGCCGGCGGAGACGCCCCGGTTCCGTTGTTGGTCCGGGCAATCTCATCGTAGTAAAACTCCAAGATGGGTTTCTCACTCCTGAAATGAAAGTAAGATCATATTTTTAGCGATACTTTCATTACATGACACACCCACAGCAGGCGGCCAAGAGTGAAAAGGCCATTGATTTAGCTGAGAGTATTGAACTTTGACATTTATCCATTCTTGTTCACCTGATGATTCTAAGTTACATTGATTCTTGTTTTAAGTGCCTTTCACAACCCAGTGAGAAATATAGGGCCTCTGCAGGTCTGATCCTCAAGACGATTAGACCTGCATCGGGTCTACAATTCTAGCTGGGTTGTGACAGGCACATGGAAATTGAGCATTAAGAGATCGATGCCTCTGTGGTCAGCGATAATCATAAATAATGTAATTTATTCAATGTTATATTGCACATACCAGTCTCTTATGCTAAGGAGCGGCCGTGGCTGACTGGTTACGGTGTTCGCTTTGTATGCGAATGGTCCTGGGTTCGATTCCCATCTGCTCCCAACGAGAAAGTATAGGAAACATAAATCTTGAAAACTCTGAACATGAACGTAAAATCAAAGTCGCTCGAGTCGGGGTTCGATCCCTCGTCCTTTGGATTGGTAAGCAAAAATGTTAACCACTAGGCCATCACGACTTGGTGAGCTATGACTGGAATTTGGAATACTCTTACTATCAACTATATACGCGCTGGGTCCTTGTCCATTTGACAAGGGTTCGGAAGTTCTAAATAACGTTTGAACCCGATTGGTGCAAACGTTCTTCAGGGCGGGGCTTGTCGATAAAGCTGAAGTTCCTCGCGCTCGGCTAGCCAGCGTAGAAATGGGTCACCGAAGCTCGGCAGAGCTAACACCTTCCAAATGCATATGCGAGTTATTTGCATGTATAGAATGTTAAAATCTAAAATACATGGAAACGACTCAATTTGTAAGAAGCGACCGCGTGGTCCCGTTTGGTTGGTTGCACACACACACACATACCAGTCTCTTATGCTAACTAGATAGGAAAACCAGCAAGCTTAGTACAATAGAGCACAGAGGCATGACATTTGATTAACTTGAATTTAACCTTAAAATGGCCATCACTTGTTAACAGATTAATAAGTCAAAAATTTGATAGAATTTGGTTGCTGGAGTTCCGAGTATTTATAAAAATGTCAACAGTATTTTTATTGCGCAATTGCGACAATCTGCTTCAATATGACAAAGTAGCTAATATGATCGGAACAATATTTTATCATGATTTTGTCGATAAGGGAAACATTGAGAGTGACTACGATATAATAAGTATGATCTCATTTTTAGCGATCCCAATAATAACATATTATGATAAATGTGATAATCAAGTTATGTCAGGACTGCAGCACAATCTTCCCCACCTTTAACCATCTTTCCCCGATTACACGGAAGTAAGAGGACCACTAGATGCTATTAGCATCTTTTATGATGCAACGACGCGTTGAAGCAGCCTCGTTTTTGTCGCTTAGCACCTTTCGTGTGTGTATAAATTGGCTGGTTTTTTTCCTTTACGTGTAAATAAACTACGCGTGGTAAACTGGCTGAAGGGAGCACTCATAATGAAAGTGAAAATCATCTTCCGACAACGCTGCAACAGCCCATTCGTGATCTCGCCATTCAGCAGCATCAACATCTTGTGGCTGTGATGTTTTTAGCGAATCTTAAATTTATTTTGCAAGATATTAACCCTATTCTTTTTAAATCTTGTTTTATTCAAAAGTTTGATCACTATGAAATTATAAATATACTGACATCTCTGAAATATAACATTGATTAAATTACTTTAATTAATGATCATCGCTGACCTTGACTTTGTGAAAAATAATATTGCCTCTCATTATTTCGGTCAAAATAAATTATTATCGCACTCAGAAGAAGCTCAGAAATTGATCGGGTAATTGAAGGCCACGTGATCATCAACATGTTTTTTGCTTTAATCTCGTTCCGTTGCACATACTCAACGCATGTCATTGTCCTTTCCGCGATTTCAATGGCAACGTGTTACGCATTCAACTTAAAAAAAATATTTTTCATCCGTTTGTTTTATCGCCTACTACAGCGGCAGGCCATCGAATCGAGTTTCCACAATTCACTTGATGCGTGCACATTAGCAACTTATCGCGCATGATGTATGGACGTGCCGTAGAATTGAGTGTTTTGACTCCTTTAACTTTTTTTCTTCAATTTATGCTTCTATCAACTGGGAAGTCGAATTTTATTGGTAGAATTGTGCACATTGCTAAAGAAAGATTCTTTCAAACGCACTCTATCACAACATTGTTTTTTTTTTTATTTAAATATTTCATCCCATTAAGTAGTCTCGTGCCAGATTCTCTATATCGACATTTTTTATAAGTGAACAATCAATAGATGGTACTTTGAGAATAATGCAAAATTTCATTGCACTTAAATAAAAACGCTGAAAATCGGCCTATCAATTTGAAGTTTAATGCTACCGTGCTTCTATAAACAAAGTACAGAGTCACCCCAGCTAACGGAAATGCTAGCGGGCTAATTTTTGCAGTGTGATCTCTCTCGCCAAGACATTGAACATGACGACGAGTTCGTTGATGGGCGAGCACGTGCTGAAAATACACAGCAACACACACACACACACACACACACACACACACACACACACACACACACGAGCTATCGATGCACACGATCGATCGATCAAATTTGCACGTTGGGCAACAAGGGACACACCGTGAAGCACCTCCCTAGGCCAACTGCCTGACTGCCTGCCTGCCAGCTCTCACCTGAGGCACTGACCTTCGCCATCGATCGAGGAAAACGAGGCTCTGAGCTGGTAAAACTCGCTTAACTTGCATGTTAAAGGTTCTAAACGGTAATTACACTTTAGATACACGCACGCCAAGCTGAAAATGTCATTCGAAAAATGCAACTACTGATTTCTCACCTGTGCTTGGCCGAATAGACGTAGAACTTGGTGTCAATTTCCTCCGGTGACGATGGAAGCATCTCCAGATAGGCAGTCTCCTCGAAGCAGCCCAGCTCGCCATAGCAGACAACTTTGTCAGCGCGCTTTTTCCTGAAATTGTGAAAGTGATTTTTTAAAATGAAACAAAATGAAACCCTGAAATGTACACTTTGAAATCTTCCTTGATTAATTTTGAAATAGCCATGAACCATGTACTAACAACACATAACAACATTTAAATATTAATGAAGACCATCATAAACGCAACTAGTTTTAAAATATGAAAAGAATTGATGTTTTTTTTATTAGGCCGTTGCAAATATTTTTCAAAGTTTATGTTTGTTGCCCCCTTCAAAATTGGTCCGAAAAGTCAGGGGGCATTTCTGCATATTTTTTATTCAAAAAAACTTGTAAATTTAAATACAAATAGAGTTCCTATTAACTGAAAACAATTTAAAATGCACTATTCTGTATTGATAATCATATTTAGCATGTTTGGGCTCGTATTTCAACCACGTGGTACCTGCCTGACATATGCAGTGGCGGTGTTCATCAAGCTTTCATAGCCTATTAAGGAAAATTTGATGCTTTTTGAGGGAAAACCGTTGATTCCGGAGACATCGGATGTTTTGTCGACAACGAATCCATATGCTCTCTTCGGGAAAAGTGTTCTCCAGACCATTCCCTTCAGGCCTGGCCATACCAGAAGTTGGTGCATGATTTTCCCAGACATGTAGGATTGGTTCAACAAAAAGTCCAAATTTCCCATAGTGATTCCCATTTAAACTTTAACCCTGATACCCGCAGCCAGTTTACAACCAAATGTGCTGATATTTGGAATGAGAGCCCCTATGGGCATGCCCTACAAGGGGAACCATACTAAAACTTGAACGGAGAACATTTTGAAAAACGTACCCACCCTAGTGTACACATTTTTTTTTTATTTTTATAATAGTATTTGTTATAGAACTTTTTTATAGGAATTGCATTTGCATTTGCGTTTTGTAGCAAAATGTTCGGTCTAAGTTTCCCAACAAAACGTAGTACTAGGTTTTTGTCAAACTTTAAATTGTTTGTATGTTTCATCACAAAATGTGCATAGTGCCCAAGAGGTGTAAATAGTTTTTTTACATACTGTAAAAATCATGTTATACTGGGACAATTTTTATTTAAAGTTTTTGTCGATTGTCGATTGAATATCAACTGAATGGGTGTATAATGCATGCAAATGGAGTTTTCATTAAAATGTTAAAATTCCGGCATGTAATTTGAATTATTATATTTTACATACCCCAGAGTCCAGGGACATAAACTTCAAAAAACATGTTCAGTGGCCTAAATTAATTATTTCCTTTATAATCATTTAAATTTAAAGACCTCATTTTACGAAAAAACGATTACATAACCTTAAAGAAAATTGAACTTAATTTCTATCTTTTGAAAGAACATTCTTTCCCAATAATGTATTTTAGAAAATTTTAGGTGGATAAAAATGTGCATACAAATTCAAAATGATATAAACACTTTTCAATCAAAACATATCATTTACCTGTTTCGGGTTAGTGTACTTCTCCACTCCGCGATTGACTTTTGTGCGGCCTCGTACTGTCTGTGTTCCTCTAGCAGATCGTTGATGAAATCGTTACTTTGAAAAGCTGTAAAAAGAAAATTGAAAAAAAAAATCAGATCAGTACAACATTTCACATTAGGTGAATGGTTTCGAATTTAGTCCGAACTTAGCACATTGATGCAGTATGATTGAATGAGGAAAATATAGGTTTCATGTGAATTTCTGTATGGTAAATGTTGCTGCCTCTATTGCGAGCGAGAGTGAGGAAGGAAAACCGCTTTCGGTCGACCCAATTAGTGGTGGCGTCGGCGAACCATATTAAACTGCCTGTAGGGTATGCCTCAATAACGCGCCCCGTATAGGTTCCAGCTGCGAAACAACGTTTGATTTAACACCTGAGAATTCAATTTCCTTTAATGTATTCCTTGAACAATAAGTTATTCCGGTTACGTATCAGCGGTATTGCATATTGACGAAGGATGCATATTGTTTCTGCATTAAACTTGTCAACTGAAGTAGAATAATTAGATTGATTTGAGATCTTTTGATTGTTGCGATGAGAATGATGTCCCAGTGTAGGCCTAGCCCAGTGGGAACAAATCTTGCTTATACAGTTAAACCTCGTATAAGAGCGCCTCGCATATGCAACTTTGCATATACGAGTCATTCCACCTGATTCGGTTTTGTCGCAAGAGTTGCATATGCGAGGTACAGGGCTTATGGGATTTTGGCTATATGGGAGACATGGGCTATATTTTTATAAAAAATCAACTAAACTATACAAATTTATAGTGTTTTGGAATCGTTATGAAGTCAGCTACACAGCTACACCAAATTTACATGGTTTACGATGTTCTAGATCATCCGAAACTTCGTCAAGTTAAGGCCTATGTGTTCAACGCCGTACAAGTATGAGGTAGGCGATTTGACTGCGGTTTTTGACCACAGATCATATCCGGATAGCCTCAGGGAGGTTCAGGGACTAGTCTACCGATATGTGGTGATGTTCTGGGTCTTCTGTAGAGTCCCGGGAGGTACGTCTGATGGGTCTACCGCCGTAACACGGCAGAGGTCGGTAGTTTTAGACCTCAGATCATATCCGGATAGCCTCAGGGAGGTTCAGGGACTAGTCTACCGGTATGTGGTGATGTTCTGGGTCTTCTGTAGAGTCCCGGGAGGTACGTCCGATGGGTCTACCGCCGTAACACGGCAGAGGTCGGTAGTTTTAGACCTCAGAACATATCCGGATAGCCTCAGGGAGGTTCAGGGACTAGTCTACAGGTATGTGGTGATGTTCTGGGTCTTCTGTAGAGTCCCGGGAGGTACGACCGATGGGTCTACCGCCGTAACACGGCAGAGGTCGGTGTTTTTTGACCTCAGATCATATCCAGATAGCCTCAGGGAGGTTCAGGAACTAGTCTACCGATATGTGGAAATGTTCTGGGTCTTCTGTGGAGTCCCGAGAGCTACGCCTGAAGGGTCTACCACCGTAATAAGGAAGAGGTCGATGGTTTTTGGCCTTAGATTATATCCAGATATACTCAGGGAGGTTCAGGGACTAGTCTACCGATATGTGGAGATGTTCTGGGTCTTCTGTAGAGTCCCGGGAGTTACGACCGACGGGTCTACCGCCGTAACAAAGCAGAGGTCGATGGTTTTTGACCTTAGATAATATCCAGATAGCCTCAGCGAGGTTCAGGGACTAGTCTACCGATATGTGGTGATGTTCTGGGTCTTCTGTAGAGTCCCGGGAGGTACGTCCGATGGGTCTACCGCCGTAACACGGCAGAGGTCGGTAGTTTTAGACCTCAGAACATATCCGGATAGCCTCAGGGAGGTTCAGGGACTAGTCTACAGGTATGTGGTGATGTTCTGGGTCTTCTGTAGAGTCCCGGGAGGTACGACCGATGGGTCTACCGCCGTAACACGGCAGAGGTCGGTGTTTTTTGACCTCAGATCATATCCAGATAGCCTCAGGGAGGTTCAGGAACTAGTCTACCGATATGTGGAAATGTTCTGGGTCTTCTGTGGAGTCCCGAGAGCTACGCCTGAAGGGTCTACCACCGTAATAAGGAAGAGGTCGATGGTTTTTGGCCTTAGATTATATCCAGATATACTCAGGGAGGTTCAGGGACTAGTCTACCGATATGTGGAGATGTTCTGGGTCTTCTGTAGAGTCCCGGGAGTTACGACCGACGGGTCTACCGCCGTAACAAAGCAGAGGTCGATGGTTTTTGACCTTAGATAATATCCAGATAGCCTCAGCGAGGTTCAGGGACTAGTCTACCGATATGTGGTGAT
Source organism: Culex pipiens pallens (assembly GCF_016801865.2). Lineage (NCBI taxonomy): Eukaryota > Metazoa > Arthropoda > Insecta > Diptera > Culicidae > Culex > Culex pipiens. Next base: position 62,983,461 of record NC_068937.1, on the reverse strand, counting down.
GTTCTGGGTCTTCTGTAGAGTCCCGGGAGGTACGTCCGATGGGTCTACCGCCGTAACACGGCAGAGGTCGGTAGTTTTAGACCTCAGAACATATCCGGATAGCCTCAGGGAGGTTCAGGGACTAGTCTACAGGTATGTGGTGATGTTCTGGGTCTTCTGTAGAGTCCCGGGAGGTACGACCGATGGGTCTACCGCCGTAACACGGCAGAGGTCGGTGTTTTTTGACCTCAGATCATATCCAGATAGCCTCAGGGAGGTTCAGGAACTAGTCTACCGATATGTGGAAATGTTCTGGGTCTTCTGTGGAGTCCCGAGAGCTACGCCTGAAGGGTCTACCACCGTAATAAGGAAGAGGTCGATGGTTTTTGGCCTTAGATTATATCCAGATATACTCAGGGAGGTTCAGGGACTAGTCTACCGATATGTGGAGATGTTCTGGGTCTTCTGTAGAGTCCCGGGAGTTACGACCGACGGGTCTACCGCCGTAACAAAGCAGAGGTCGATGGTTTTTGACCTTAGATAATATCCAGATAGCCTCAGCGAGGTTCAGGGACTAGTCTACCGATATGTGGTGATGTTCTGGGTCTTCTGTAGAGTCCCGGGAGGTACGTCCGATGGGTCTACCGCCGTAACACGGCAGAGGTCGGTAGTTTTAGACCTCAGATCATATCCGGATAGCCTCAGGGAGGTTCAGGGACTAGTCTACCGGTATGTGGTGATGTTCTGGGTCTTCTGTAGAGTCCCGGGAGGTACGACCGATGGGTCTACCGCCGTAACACGGCAGAGGTCGGTGTTTTTTGACCTCAGATCATATCCAGATAGCCTCAGGGAGGTTCAGGGACTAGTCTACCGATATGTGGAAATGTTCTGGGTCTTCTGTGGAGTCCCGAGAGCTACGCCTGAAGGGTCTACCGCCGTAATAAGGCAGAGGTCGATGGTTTTTGGCCTTAGATTATATCCAGATAGCCTCAGCGAGGTTCAGGGACTAGTCTACCTATGTGGTGATGTTTTGGGTCTCCTGTAAAGTCCCGGGAGTTACGGCCGATGGGTCTACCACCGTAACAAGATAGAGGTCGGAAGTTTTCGACCTCAGATCATATTCAGATAGCCTCAGGGTGGTTCAGGGACTAGTCTACCGATGTGTGGTAATATTCTGGGTCTTCTGTAGAGTCCCGGGAGTAACGGTCAATGGGTCTACAGCCGTAACTAGTCTACCGATATGTGGTGATGTTCTGGGTGTACCACCGTAACAAGATAGAGGTCGGAGGTTTTTGACCTCAGATCATATCCGAATAGCCTCAGGGAGGTTCTGGGGCTAGTCTACCGATGTGATAGGTCTTTTGTAAGATCCCGGGAGTTACGGCCGATGGGTCTACGCCGTAACAAGATATAGGTCTGTGGTTTTTGATCTCAGATCATATCCGAATAGCCTCACGGCCGTTACTTCCGGGACTCTACAGAAGACCCAAAAGATCATAACACATCGGTAGACTAGTCCCTGAACCGTCCTGAGGCTATCCGGATATGATCTAAGATCAAATTCAGTGACCTCTGCCTTATTTCGGTGGTAGACCCATGGACCGTAACTCCTGGGACTCTAAAGAAGACCCAGAACATCACCACACATCGGTAGACTAGTCCCTTAATCTCCCTGAGGCTATCTGGATATGATCTTAGGTCAAAATCCACCGACCTCTGCCATGCTACGGCGGTAGACCCATTGACCGTAACTCCCGGGACTCTACAGAAGACCCAGAGCATCACCACATATCGGTAGACTAGTCCATGAACCTTCCTGAGGCTATCCGGATATGATCTGAGGTCAAAATCCACCGACTTCTGCCTTGTTACGGCGGTAGACCCATTGACCGTAGCTCCCGGGACTTTACAGAAGACCCAGCACATTACCAGAAGTCGGTAGACTAGTCCCTGAACCACCCTGAGGTTATCTGGATATGATCTGAGGTCAAAAACTTCTGACCTGTATCTTGTTACGGTGGTAGACCCATCGGCCGTTACTCCCGGGATTTTACAGGAGACCCAAAACATCACCACATATCGGTAGACTAGTCCCTGAACCTCCCTGAGGCTATCTGGATATAATCTAAGGCCAAAAACCATCGACCTTTGCCTTATTACGGCGGTAGACCCTTCAGGCGTAGCTCTCGGGACTCCACAGAAGACCCAGAACATTTCCACATATCGGTAGACTAGTCCCTGAACCTCCCTGAGGTTATGTGGATATGATCTGAGGTCAAAAAACACCGACCTCTGCTTTGTTACGGCGGTAGACCCATCGGTCGTATCTCCCGGGACTCTACAGAAGACCCAGAACATCACCACATACCGGTAGACTAGTCCCTGAACCTCCCTGAGGCTATCTGGATATGATCTGAGGTCAAAAAACACCGACCTCTGCCGTGTTACGGTGGTAGACCCATCGGACGTACCTCCCGGGACTCTACAGAATATCACCACATATCGGTAGACTAGTCCCTGAACCTCGCTGAGGCTATTTGGATATGATCTGAGGTCATAAAATACCGACCTCTGCCGTGTTACGGCGGTAGACCCTTCAGGCGTAGCTCTCGGGACTCCACAGAAGACCCAGAACATTTCCACATATCGGTAGACTAGTCCCTGAACCTCCCTGAGGCTATCTGGATATGATCTGAGGTCAAAAAACACCGACCTCTGCCGTGTTACGGCGGTAGACCCATCGGTCGTACCTCCCGGGACTCTACAGAAGACCCAGAACATCACCACATACCTGTAGACTAGTCCCTGAACCTCCCTGAGGCTATCCGGATATGATCTGAGGTCTAAAACTACCGACCTCTGCCGTGTTACGGCGGTAGACCCATCGGACGTACCTCCCGGGACTCTACAGAAGACCCAGAACATCACCACATACCGGTAGACTAGTCCCTGAACCTCCCTGAGGCTATCCGGATATGATCTGAGGTCTAAAACTACCGACCTCTGCCGTGTTACGGCGGTAGACCCATCGGACGTACCTCCCGGGACTCTACAGAAGACCCAGAACATCACCACATATCGGTAGACTAGTCCCTGAACCTCCCTGAGGCTATCCGGATATGATCTGTGGTCAAAAACCACAGTCAAATCGCCTACCTCATACTTGTACGGCGTTGAACACATAGGCCTTAACTTGACGAAGTTTCGGATGATCTAGAACATCGAAACCATGTAAATTTGGTGTAGCTGTGTAGCTGACTTCATAACGATTCCAAAACACTATAAATTTGTATAGTTAAGTTGATTTTTTATAAAAATATAGCCCATGTCTCCCATATAGCCAAAATCCCATAAGCCCTGTACCTCGCATATGCGTGCTTCGCATAAGAAACCCCCATATGAGGTGCATATGCGAGGTTTTACTGTACTACCAACTATGGGAAGTTAAGTAAGAAGGAGATTGGATTGGATGTTCAACGTTAACCCTCTACAGCCCAAATTTTTTTTTCGAAAATTTTTATTTTTCCCTTGTTTAGGAGGTCATTTTGAGCAACTTTTGTTCTACGAAAAACTTTACTTCTCTTGTTATATGTTTTTCTTTTTTTATTTTTAGTATTTTAATTTGCATTTATCTTGTTAAGTTTATGTTTGTTTTTGGTAGTATTTGGCCTATTCTACCACCTAATATAATTACATTTTGCCTATCTAATTTTTTTAACGTTTTAACAGTCACTTTTTAAATTTTTTGCATGTTTTTCACATTTTCTGCTATAGAATGGCATCATCATCATTTAAATTGCAAAAAAGTGCGTAGAGGCATAGTCTGGGACTCTACAAAAATTACTGCATACTTCTTTTTACTGAAAATATAGGAAATGTTAGTAAAAAACACAGCCAAAGTTGACCCCTAAATAAATGACATTTTTAAAAACATTGGCAAAGTCACATCAAGGGGTTTCCAGCATCGTGTCAGACTGGTCACTAATCCGGAATTACTTGGAATTTGAGTAAGTAATTCTGTAATTCCGGATTTACTGAGTAATTCCAGAGTAATCCTGGTAATTCCTTATAATCCCAGTAATCCTGGTAATTCCATGATTCTTGTTTGTGAAAACATACTTCAGAAAATAATAAAATAATAAAAATAACTGTTAAAAAGATAATTTCGATAAACCTTTTTTGATTCTATTTATTGGCTATTAATTTTCATGTAAGAAACCAAAGTTACAGCTAATACGGGATCATTCGGATTTTGAGTAAGTAATTTAGTAAATCCAGAATTCCTCCGCAATTCTGCAGTAATTCCTGTAATTCTGGAATTACCTAGTAATTCCGTAGTAATTCGAGTAATTCCATAGTTACTCAGTTATTCGTGTATTTCCCATTAATTCACTAGGTAGTAATTCTTTAAAGGTAAATCGGCAGAATGCATTATGCTTTTCCTTGATGCCTTTTATGGTTGTAAGAAGTACAGAGCGGATTCGGAATGTCCGCAAATTTGGATGCTCTCTAATTGAAATGTATTCGGATGAAAAACACTCAAACGTCAAAATCAGTTGTCAAACGGATGTTGATGTTTACCACATTATTCGATGATTTCCAAGTAGGTCGTCCAATTTTCCCGGGTTTTGAGTTTACCGGAAAACCGAAAAATATATTTTTTATCCCGGGAAATTTTTGAAAACGTTCTTTTAAAATCAATCTAAACAAGGCTAGCACTTTTAGATAGTTTTAAAGTTTTTTTTGTTCTTTGTTGTGCTTTGAATTTTAAATGCACTCAAACGCCAAAATCAGTTGTCAAAATAATGTTGATATTTACCCAATTGTTCGATGATTTCTAAGCAGGACGTCTAATTTTCCAGGTTTTGAGTTTCCCGGAAAACGGGAAAATTATTTATGGGTAATTCTCTACCAACTCACATGAAATCGGGAAAAGTTGCCCCGACCCCTCTTGGATTTGTGTGATACTTTGTCCTAAGGGGTAACTTTTGTCCCTGATCACGAATCCGAGGTCCGTTTTTTGATATCTCGTGACGGAGGGGCGGTACGACCCCTTCCAATTTTGAACATGCGAAAAAAGAGGTGTTTTTCAATAATTTGCAGCCTGAAACGGTGATGAGGTAGAAATTTGGTGTCAAAGGGACTTTTATGCAAAATTAGACGCCCGATAGAATGGCGTACTCAGAATTTCGAAAAAACGTATTTTTCATCGAAAAAAACACTAAAAAAGTTTTAAAAATTCTCCCATTTTCCGTTACTCGACTGTAAAATTTTTTGGAACATGTCATTTTATGGGAAATTTAATGTACTTTTCGAATCTACATTGACCCAGAAGGGTCATTTTTTCATTTAGAACAAAATTTTTCATTTTAAAATTTCGTGTTTTTTCTAACTTTGCAGGGTTATTTTTTAGAGTGTAACAATGTTCTACAAAGTTGTAGAGCAGACAATTACAAAAATTTTGATATGTATACATAAGTGGTTTGCTTGTAAACATCACGAGTTATCGCGATTTTACGAAAAAAAAGTTTTGAAAAAGTTGGTCGTCATCGATCATGGCCGTTCATGGTCACCCGCGACAGACACGGACGACGAAACAAAGAGAAAAGCAAAAAGTAACTTTTTCAAAACTTTTTTTCGTAAAATCGCGATAACTCGTGATGTTTATAAGCAAACCCCTATGTCTACATATCAAAATTTTTGTAATTGTCTGCTCTACAACTTTGTTCAACATTGTTACACTCTAAAAAATAACCCTGCAAAGTTAGAAAAAACACAATATTTTAAAATGAAAAATTTTGTTCTAAATGAAAAAATGACCCTTCTGGGTCAATGTAGATTCGAAAAGTACATTAAATTTCCCATAAAATGACATGTTCCAATTTTTTTTACAGTCGAGTAACGGAAAATGGGAGAATTTTTAAAACTTTTTAAGTGTTTTATTCGATGAAAAATACGTTTTTTCGGAATTCTGAGTACGCCATCCAATCGGGCGTCTTATTTTACATAAAAATCCCTTTGACACCAAATTTCTATCTCATCACCGTTTCAGGCTGCAAATTATTGAAAAACACCTCTTTTTTCGCATGTTCAAAAATGGAAGGGGTCGTACCGCCCCTCCGTCACGAGATATCAAAAAACGGACCTCGGATTCGTGATCAGGGACAAAAGTTACCCCTTAGGACAAAGTTTCACGCAAATCGAAGAGGGGTCGGGGCAACTGCTGTGTGAGTTGGCGGAGAATTACCCTTATTTATTCTCGGGAAGTTTTTAGTTTTTGAAAAGGTCATAAAATCTTTGTTTTCTTCATATTTGTTATGTTTTTCAAGCTTTGAATTTATAGAATTAGCTCAATACTATTTATATCAATCTCCACAAGGATAGCAGTTTTTAGATAGCTTAAACAATTTTTTTTGTTTTAAATAAGTATCTTATAAATATTTATTTTTTATTTATTTCTGTATGATATGACTAAAACAGCTTAAAAGTTGGTTAAAGATGTCTAAAAAACAAAAATGACTACAAAAAAAGTATTAAAAATTTATGTAAAATTTTAGAAAAGCTTAAACTTATTAATTGTAATACTAATGTAATTTCCATGCCAAATTAAGATTTTTGTTTAATTCCGGGAAATCCCTGTACAACATATAAAAATCCCGGGAATTTTGTGCCGGGAATCCCCGGGATGGACGTACTATTGTCAAGCACGTGGTTTTGTGCGTTTGACAGCTGTCATTCGATCCAATTCTCAATATGCAGTAATTCCAAGTTATTTTTATAAATTTGAGCAATTCTGCGTGGTTTCTGGAAATCCCAAGTAATTCTGGGAAATCAAAGTAATTCATGACGTATTGCCAGTAATCCTGGTAATTCCATTTAGACTGGTCAGTAATCCTTGATGCTGGAAACCCCTTGAGTCACATAATACAAGTAAAACTTCCAACCAATAAATTTTCTAAAATTTTAAGAGTTCTTCTTTCCAATGCTTTTTAAAGATCAAAAATTGTTTTTTTTTAAATATTTTTGGCAATTTTTTAAATTGAAGCCCGTCTAGAGGCGGGGTTGGGTTGTAGAGGGTTAAATCTCTAATCTTCCTATTCAGAAAGTGTAAATTTCTACTTGTCAAATATTCCAATAACTACAATTGAGAGAAGCCAAAAAAAAAAGTGTATCCCAAAATTTTGTAGTTACACCCCAGATGTGAAATCGAAAGTTTTTTATTATTATTATTTATTATTTCTAAGGGAAAAGCTTTTTAATAAGTTCAATTTCCATAACCTCTCTCGAGCATAGCAATCCTCATATGGGTCATTTCAGGTCAACTGGGTACACTTTTGGACTCGACCTTTACCGATTTGGACCAAACTTGGAGGGAACGTTCATCTATCGATAGTTAACAGAAATCCCAAGTTTGGAGCTGATTGGACCAACCCTTTATTTTTGACACCGCCCTTCTTTTTTGACGATTTTCTAAAAAAAACTAGGAGAGAGTGCTGCGCAAAATCAAACCTTTTTCAGTAAAATCGCTGTATCTCGCCAATAGTTCATTTTAGTTCACGCAGAAAAATCGAGCTTATTTGAATCAAAAAAATATTTTGTTGTTTTTACTTGGCGATTTTTTGTTGAAAGAACCCTCAAAACCGATTGAATCAACACTAAATTTAGAGTTGAATTAACTCGCTGCAATTTGTCAAGCCCTTTGATAATAACAACAAAATAAATGCGTTGATTCTACGCGAATCAACTTTGAATAAAACATACAATGCATTTTGATTCAAACTAAAATTAATTGTTTTTTGCACGTGCCCGCAATCTGTCAAAAGCAAATTTTAGTCAGGCGGCTTAAGTTTTTCATCCATCTTAAAATATAGATTTTCCGTTCCGTTATTGTTCCTGTGAAATGTTTACTGCGAAACCTAGCAATGAGCAAAATTCGGCGATGTGTCAAATCCCAAGCCGATTCTAAACCGCCATACTTGCTCCGCTGTGTGTTGCTTCATCCCGGATTTCCTGATTTCTCACAGATCAACACCAAGATGTCATCCGACGAAACACCATTGGTAAGTGCATTGACACCAAATGTAAAACAACCCCATATATAATTTATTTTATTTCTTGCAGATTTCGTTGGTATCATCATCGGATGGTAGTGGCAGAAGGGTTCCCTGCTGCGGACGACTCCCGAAAACAGTCTATTAGGTTTACCGAAAGTCTCATCGGAATATCAGGTGCGGTGCGGTAGCGAATCTGCGCACGGATTGCTAGTGCTGATGGTCTTGATGGAGCGGAGTCAAATAATTCGTGCTTTTAATATTATTTATTCAATAAAAAAATTAAAATAAAACAAAAACTATTGTTAATTCAATTTAATATTTTGTTGATTCGAATGAAAAAGAAAGCCTTAAAATGAAAAATAGGCTGGGTTATTTCAACAAAATATCGACGTTGATTCAACAAAAAGTCTGCTTTGATTCAACAAAATATCGCGATTAAAAACAATTAAAGTCAAGAGTTGATTCAACGCAAACCTCGTACAGGCTGATTCTACAAAATATTTTTCTGCGTATATATGTATACAGCAATTCCATTTGAAAAGCATGAGCATGAGCATGAGCATGGTTGACTGCCAATGAGCTGCTACTCCGTTATTGACGGATCAGCTGAAGTTACACAATGAACCAACAGATGAGTAGTGGGAGCTAATCATCCTCACTGTATAACCCCTGAAGATCTCTGCTTTAAGTCAATACCGGCGCCCCCCCCAAGGAGATGCAGTTCAACAAAGGTAGGAATGTTAGTCCGATAGTTGAAGTTGCAGACTCATCAGACACAGAGTTTGTCGCTCTATACCTGTTGACACCGCATGAGACCGTTGAATCCACAGCATCTCCTTCAAGCATCACGGGAAGTGGGGGAATTGTGTTAGTAGGGGAAGGAAAGGGAAGGTCAGGATTCATCTTGGTAGATGATATGACCAGAATGTGAACCATAATCGTTGCCTTCTGAGCTACGGCGCTATGAGAAGGACTTATCATTCGCGTATTTTTTACTTCAAACCGCCGCCGTGCCATCCGAGCAACGATGCTTTGGGATGGACTTTCAAAACGAAATGAAATTTGAATTAACGCATTATTCGGTGACGTACAATTTAAAATAGATCCGGATTTATTATTGGTAGATGATATGACCAGAAAGTGAAACATAATCGTTGCCTTCCGAGCTTCGACGCTTTGAAAAGGACTTAATTATATTCTCAATCCCGTATTTTTTAGTTCTTACCGTCGGCGTGCCATCCGAGCATCGATGCTATGGGAAGGGCTTTCAAAACAAAATTAAATTTTTAGTAACGTATTATTCGTTATCATGTAAACCTCAAATAGTGCTGATACACCGAACTGTTTCAATCGATTTCATGAAGTTCTTCGCGCACGACTTCTTTACAACCAACTTAACCACGAATTTACCCTGTCCTGACCACAAACAACCGGCTCAAAAACAGAAAGACAATATATACACGACGACGCGAAGCCTTCTATCAATAAATTCAAGAAACTTCACTACTTTGCCGCGGATTCTCGCGCGTCGATTCGCCAACTGATCTCCCCCACGAACACCACACGACTGAGGGCCAAACTCGCAAGGCCACGCGACACACCCTTTCAATGAATTCAAGAATCTTCTAGCACTTTCTCGCGGATTCTCGCGCGTCGATTCGCCAACTGATCTCCCCCACGAACACCACACGACTCTATACAGCAATTCCATTTGAAAAGAGCCTAAACCGAAAAAAAAAGTTCTCCGATCGGGCTCAAAATTTTTCTGGGGGTTCCTTGGCCAAAATAATTAGACCCTTATTTTTTTTGTTTGGCCATTAGGGTGACCTACATCGTGCTAGGGTGGTTCGAAAAATTGCAATTTTCGTCATTTTTCGCAAAAACCACTTTTTTTGAAAAATCATATCTCCGCGCCATTTCATCCGATTTTAGCTGTCTTAGACGCAAAAGAAAGGCGATGAGTTTGGCTATTTGGCAAAAATAGTAAGAAGTTCCAAAAATCTAGCTTAACTATTGAAAAAGTCATATGAAAACTTAAAATGGCGTTTTGCCCGTGTCTGGACCAAAGAGCCTATGTCTGAAAATATTTTTATCGGATTCCTCGGAAAATTTCACATAAAATATCAAAAAATTGGCAATGTCGAACCGTACGTTTCGGAGATATGATTTTTTGAAAATAAAAACTGAGTTTTTCGACGCGCCACGCGCAAAAACAGGAAAATGACGAAATCGGCAAAAAATCAACTTTTTTCACTAAAACTGCGATAACTTTAAAATTTCAGCGATGACCTCTAGATGTTTGGGTTTTCGTAATTGAAAGACGCAACTTTTGATACCCAGACATGTATAGGTCATCGCTGAAATTTTAAAGTTATCGCAGTTTTAGTGAAAAAAGTTGATTTTTTGCCGATTTCGTCATTTTCCTGTTTTTGCGCGTGGCGCATCGAAAAACTCAGTTTTTATTTTCAAAAAATCATATCTCCGAAACGTACGTTTCGACATCGCCAATTTTTTGATATACAATGTGAAATTTTTCGAGGAATCCGATAAAAATATTTTCAGACATAGGCTCTTTGGTCCAGACACGGGCAAAACGCCATTTTAAGTTTTCATACGACTTTTTCAATAGTTAAGCTAGATTTTTGGAACTTCTTACTATTTTTCTCAAATAGCCAAACTCATCACCTTTCTTTTGCGTCTAAGACAGCTAAAATCGGATGAATTGGCGCGGAGATATGATTTTTCGAAAAAAGTGGTTTTTGCGAAAAATGACGAAAATTGCCATTTTTCGAACCACCCTAGCACGATGTAGGTCACCCTAATGGCCAAACAAAAAAATACGGGTCTAATTATTTTGGCCAAGGAACCCCCAGAAAAATTTTGAGCCCGATCGGAGAACTTTTTTTTCGGTTTAGGCTCTTTTCAAATGGAATTGCTGTATACATATATACGTATGCATATATGTTCAGCCACGCCCCCCCCTCTTCCACCATCCCTTATTTATCCTATTTCTGACCAATGGTTTAAAAATTCATTACCACCGCATTTCCGACAACAGGGTTAAGTGACCCGCATTCTCTTCAACAACTAGTAAAGGCTCCATAAATCAACGACTTTCTTCTTATCAAGTGTTAAATCTTCAACCCAAAACAGAAGGAAAAACTGGTCCAATTTCTGCCCTCGGTCCAGATTCTTGGAACCGATTCGACCCGCGGTGAAGAAAACCACATCTTGGTAATGTTTTAAAGCACTTTCATTACATTCACCGATGGCATGCCCTGCACTCTGCGACGACGGCGCTGCTGCCCAGGTTGACCTCATTCCGAGGCGAATCTAATTCTCCCAAACAATAGCCGACAAATGGTCGGTCCCGTAAAGTAACGCGGTCATAGCTTAGTGGCGGTAGTTTTTTTCTCTCTCCTCTGGCTTAATTTTTCTTTATCTTGATGGATCCTATTAAAGGTGTGTAATTCTTTCGAGAAACACGGGTGAAATTTCCTACCGGACATAATCAGAGATACTGGTAGCGTTTTCTGTTTCCACATCGGCTCTCAGGTAGGAAGTGTATGTGACCTATCACAGATTAATGAAGTGGCAACATGGCACAAATCCATCAAATTAAAATCAATGCAACGAAATGAATAGTTAGAGAAAAAACATAGTACAATATTTTCTGCAACTGTAAATTATTTCGGCTAAAGACCATAACGAGATAAATTATTTTTACTCAGAGTTGCATCCCTTCACTGCGATGGGAGGTTAAAAGTGAAACGAATGTGATACCTGAGCCGCCAGTACTTATTAAAGAGCTGCAAGTTGAAAGCAGAAACGTGCCAGTTGCGTGGTGTCCTTGATGGGCTTATTTGCATACACATATTTTTCATTCAGACTTTCTTGTAACTGTTGTTCATACTGCACAGTAGGGTGGTTCAAATCCGGGCTTATTCGGGGCTACCACCTGAAATCAAAGATTGAACCATAATTAGGCTAGATTCCAAAATTGAGCCCATTCTGACCCCGGAACCCCTCCGCTTAAGCCTTTGAAGTTTGTATGGGAAAAATCGCCAAAATCAGTTTTTACCTGTAGAAGGCACAGGTCCTCCTTCAAACATATCCCAAAAAATCAAGGGGCAAAAAAATACTATTGCTGAATTAAAATTTTCATTGAAAAACTTGGTCAAATGATTGTAATTTATATGAAAAACACTGTTTCTAGGTTAGACCTGAAATAGACAATAACAATATGTTCATAAATTGAATGACATTTTGAACATTTGTGCTGGTAGTATATCTGAGAGAATGTATAATTGAAATTGTATTTTTTTCATTTTTCCTACGATTTTGTATGGGAAAAGTCACTTTTCCAGTTTTGACAACTTTTGATCAATTATACTTATTTATGGCAGCATTAACCTATATTGTGCATTATCCCCAACTAAAACAAAGTTGACTTTATAGCTGTCGGCCACTTTTGCTAGTACCAACTGTAAGTGTCTTCTTTAATCTACAAGGACTTCGCTCTTAAGTCTACGGGAGTACTAACGTCAATATTAGCACTTAGAATTTCAGGGTTTCGAACCGGTGACCTCTAGATTGTGGGCCCAGTGTGCGGTCCAATTGATCCACACGGGCGGGTTTTATCCCCACATTTGGTTGAATTTGGTTGTCTGAGTCCTAAGTTATAATTAAAAATGTATAGACTGCTCTTATCGCATAAAAGTCTCATATGCATTTTCATCACGACGGACAATTATGTTCCAGGGTTTAAGTTGTTATTACGAACATCATATATGAGATGGAATTTATGCAGGAGGCATAAAAAACAAAGCTGTGCAAGTAGAGTTGGATTTTTTTAGAATAAAAGCTAGAATTCACCGTACAGTCATCCCACATATTCGGAACAGTTTAGAGATTGGCCAATGTTCAACAAATCACATAAAATCGATAATTGAACATAATGATTTGCTTTTACCTTCATGTGAAAGCTTTTGACATGACAAACATTGACCCTTCAAATTCACAAATTCGGAACACGTTTTTCTTACGGATGTAAACAAGCTTTGGTTCTCTAAAGGAGTACATGTTTTTTTTTACAGAATAATAACTTCACACACTGAAACCAATCAAATTCAAGCTTAATTGTGTTTTATGAATGGTTTGATAACTTCTGTTGTGAAAATATCGGTTAAATTCAGGTGTTCCACAATTATGGAAAAGACAATTTGGAGGCTGCTCTGGATAAAATAGTCTTGAAATGCAGTTTTTATTTAACAAAAAGTACTGCTACTTGTGAAATTGCAAGATGATGTCCAAATAAAGGTGAGCAGTTCTCTAGGATTTCGGTCATTCGATTTTTTTGTATTTTTTAAACCGACTGAAACTTTTTTGGTGCCTTCGGTATGCCCAAAGAAGCCATTTTGCATCATTAGTTTGTCCATATAATTTTCCATACAAATTTGGCAGATGTCCATACAAAAATGATGTATTAAAATTCAAAAATCTGTATCTTTTGAAGGAATTTTTTGATCGATTTGGTGTCTTCGGCAAAGTTGTAGGTATGGATATGGACTACACTGGAAAAAATAATACACGGTAAAAAAATTTAGTGATTTTTTTATTTAACTTTTTATCACTAAAACTTGATTTACAAAAAAACAGATAAGTTCAGTGCTTCTGGGGACGCGCAGTCCTGTTTTTTCGCGATAATTTTCGTCTCTTTTGTGTGACTGTTTGTGTGCATGGGGTGATTGGTCAGTATAATTGAATAATGCCGTCATAAGTTCAGTGCTTCTGGGGACGCGCAGTCCTGTTTTTTCGCGATAATTTTCGTCTCTTTTGTGTGACTGTTTGTGTGCATGGGGTGATTGGTCAGTATAATTGAATAATGCCGTCATAAGTTCAGTGCTTCTGGGGACGCGCAGTCCTGTTTTTTCGCGATAATTTTCGTCTCTTTTGTGTGACTGTTTGTGTGCATGGGGTGATTGGTCAGTATAATTGAATAATGCCGTCATAAGTTCAGTGCTTCTGGGGACGCGCAGTCCTGTTTTTTTCGCGATAATTTTCGTCTCTTTTGTGTGACTGTTTGTGTGCATGGGGTGATTGGTCAGTATAATTGAATAATGCCGTCATAAGTTCAGTGCTTCTGGTTTCTATAGCGCAGTCCTGTTTTTTCGCGATAATTTTCGTCTCTTTTGTGTGACTGTTTGTGTGCATGGGGTGATTGGTCAGTATAATTGAATAATGCCGTCATAAGTTCAGTGCTTCTGGGGACGCGCAGTCCTGTTTTTTCGCGATAATTTTCGTCTCTTTTGTGTGACTGTTTGTGTGCATGGGGTGATTGGTCAGTATAATTGAATAATGCCGTCATAAGTTCAGTGCTTCTGGGGACGCGCAGTCCTGTTTTTTCGCGATAATTTTCGTCTCTTTTGTGTGACTGTTTGTGTGCATGGGGTGATTGGTCAGTATAATTGAATAATGCCGTCATAAGTTCAGTGCTTCTGGGGACGCGCAGTCCTGTTTTTTCGCGATAATTTTCGTCTCTTTTGTGTGACTGTTTGTGTGCATGGGGTGATTGGTCAGTATAATTGAATAATGCCGTCATAAGTTCAGTGCTTCTGGGGACGCGCAGTCCTGTTTTTTCGCGATAATTTTCGTCTCTTTTGTGTGACTGTTTGTGTGCATGGGGTGATTGGTCAGTATAATTGAATAATGCCGTCATAAGTTCAGTGCTTCTGGGGACGCGCAGTCCTGTTTTTTCGCGATAATTTTCGTCTCTTTTGTGTGACTGTTTGTGTGCATGGGGTGATTGGTCAGTATAATTGAATAATGCCGTCATAAGTTCAGTGCTTCTGGGGACGCGCAGTCCTGTTTTTTCGCGATAATTTTCGTCTCTTTTGTGTGACTGTTTGTGTGCATGGGGTGATTGGTCAGTATAATTGAATAATGCCGTCATAAGTTCAGTGCTTCTGGGGACGCGCAGTCCTGTTTTTTCGCGATAATTTTCGTCTCTTTTGTGTGACTGTTTGTGTGCATGGGGTGATTGGTCAGTATAATTGAATAATGCCGTCATAAGTTCAGTGCTTCTGGGGACGCGCAGTCCTGTTTTTTCGCGATAATTTTCGTCTCTTTTGTGTGACTGTTTGTGTGCATGGGGTGATTGGTCAGTATAATTGAATAATGCCGTCATAAGTTCAGTGCTTCTGGGGACGCGCAGTCCTGTTTTTTCGCGATAATTTTCGTCTCTTTTGTGTGACTGTTTGTGTGCATGGGGTGATTGGTCAGTATAATTGAATAATGCCGTCATAAGTTCAGTGCTTCTGGGGACGCGCAGTCCTGTTTTTTCGCGATAATTTTCGTCTCTTTTGTGTGACTGTTTGTGTGCATGGGGTGATTGGTCAGTATAATTGAATAATGCCGTCATAAGTTCAGTGCTTCTGGGGACGCGCAGTCCTGTTTTTTCGCGATAATTTTCGTCTCTTTTGTGTGACTGTTTGTGTGCATGGGGTGATTGGTCAGTATAATTGAATAATGCCGTCATAAGTTCAGTGCTTCTGGGGACGCGCAGTCCTGTTTTTTTCGCGATAATTTTCGTCTCTTTTGTGTGACTGTTTGTGTGCATGGGGTGATTGGTCAGTATAATTGAATAATGCCGTCATAAGTTCAGTGCTTCTGGGGACGCGCAGTCCTGTTTTTTTCGCGATAATTTTCGTCTCTTTTGTGTGACTGTTTGTGTGCATGGGGTGATTGGTCAGTATAATTGAATAATGCCGTCATAAGTTCAGTGCTTCTGGGGACGCGCAGTCCTGTTTTTTCGCGATAATTTTCGTCTCTTTTGTGTGACTGTTTGTGTGCATGGGGTGATTGGTCAGTATAATTGAATAATGCCGTCATAAGTTCAGTGCTTCTGGGGACGCGCAGTCCTGTTTTTTCGCGATAATTTTCGTCTCTTTTGTGTGACTGTTTGTGTGCATGGGGTGATTGGTCAGTATAATTGAATAATGCCGTCATAAGTTCAGTGCTTCTGGGGACGCGCAGTCCTGTTTTTTCGCGATAATTTTCGTCTCTTTTGTGTGACTGTTTGTGTGCATGGGGTGATTGGTCAGTATAATTGAATAATGCCGTCATAAGTTCAGTGCTTCTGGGGACGCGCAGTCCTGTTTTTTCGCGATAATTTTCGTCTCTTTTGTGTGACTGTTTGTGTGCATGGGGTGATTGGTCAGTATAATTGAATAATGCCGTCATAAGTTCAGTGCTTCTGGGGACGCGCAGTCCTGTTTTTTCGCGATAATTTTCGTCTCTTTTGTGTGACTGTTTGTGTGCATGGGGTGATTGGTCAGTATAATTGAATAATGCCGTCATAAGTTCAGTGCTTCTGGGGACGCGCAGTCCTGTTTTTTCGCGATAATTTTCGTCTCTTTTGTGTGACTGTTTGTGTGCATGGGGTGATTGGTCAGTATAATTGAATAATGCCGTCATAAGTTCAGTGCTTCTGGGGACGCGCAGTCCTGTTTTTTCGCGATAATTTTCGTCTCTTTTGTGTGACCGTTTGTGTGCATGGGGTGATTGGTCAGTATAATTGAATAATGCCGTCATAAGTTCAGTGCTTCTGGGGACGCGCAGTCCTGTTTTTTCGCGATAATTTTCGTCTCTTTTGTGTGACTGTTTGTGTGCATGGGGTGATTGGTCAGTATAATTGAATAATGCCGTCATAAGTTCAGTGCTTCTGGGGACGCGCAGTCCTGTTTTTTCGCGATAATTTTCGTCTCTTTTGTGTGACTGTTTGTGTGCATGGGGTGATTGGTCAGTATAATTGAATAATGCCGTCATAAGTTCAGTGCTTCTGGGGACGCGCAGTCCTGTTTTTTCGCGATAATTTTCGTCTCTTTTGTGTGACTGTTTGTGTGCATGGGGTGATTGGTCAGTATAATTGAATAATGCCGTCATAAGTTCAGTGCTTCTGGGGACGCGCAGTCCTGTTTTTTCGCGATAATTTTCGTCTCTTTTGTGTGACCGTTTGTGTGCATGGGGTGATTGGTCAGTATAATTGAATAATGCCGTCATAAGTTCAGTGCTTCTGGGGACGCGCAGTCCTGTTTTTTCGCGATAATTTTCGTCTCTTTTGTGTGACTGTTTGTGTGCATGGGGTGATTGGTCAGTATAATTTAATAATGCCGTCATAAGTTCAGTGCTTCTGGGGACGCGCAGTCCTGTTTTTTCGCGATAATTTTCGTCTCTTTTGTGTGACCGTTTGTGTGCATGGGGTGATTGGTCAGTATAATTTAATAATGCCGTCATAAGTTCAGTGCTTCTGGGGACGCGCAGTCCTGTTTTTTCGCGATAATTTTCGTCTCTTTTGTGTGACTGTTTGTGTGCATGGGGTGATTGGTCAGTATAATTGAATAATGCCGTCATAAGTTCAGTGCTTCTGGGGACGCGCAGTCCTGTTTTTTCGCGATAATTTTCGTCTCTTTTGTGTGACTGTTTGTGTGCATGGGGTGATTGGTCAGTATAATTGAATAATGCCGTCATAAGTTCAGTGCTTCTGGGGACGCGCAGTCCTGTTTTTTCGCGATAATTTTCGTCTCTTTTGTGTGACTGTTTGTGTGCATGGGGTGATTGGTCAGTATAATTGAATAATGCCGTCATAAGTTCAGTGCTTCTGGGGACGCGCAGTCCTGTTTTTTCGCGATAATTTTCGTCTCTTTTGTGTGACCGTTTGTGTGCATGGGGTGATTGGTCAGTATAATTTAATAATGCCGTCATAAGTTCAGTGCTTCTGGGGACGCGCAGTCCTGTTTTTTCGCGATAATTTTCGTCTCTTTTGTGTGACTGTTTGTGTGCATGGGGTGATTGGTCAGTATAATTGAATAATGCCGTCATAAGTTCAGTGCTTCTGGGGACGCGCAGTCCTGTTTTTTCGCGATAATTTTCGTCTCTTTTGTGTGACCGTTTGTGTGCATGGGGTGATTGGTCAGTATAATTGAATAATGCCGTCATAAGTTCAGTGCTTCTGGGGACGCGCAGTCCTGTTTTTTCGCGATAATTTTCGTCTCTTTTGTGTGACTGTTTGTGTGCATGGGGTGATTGGTCAGTATAATTGAATAATGCCGTCATAAGTTCAGTGCTTCTGGGGACGCGCAGTCCTGTTTTTTCGCGATAATTTTCGTCTCTTTTGTGTGACCGTTTGTGTGCATGGGGTGATTGGTCAGTATAATTGAATAATGCCGTCATAAGTTCAGTGCTTCTGGGGACGCGCAGTCCTGTTTTTTCGCGATAATTTTCGTCTCTTTTGTGTGACTGTTTGTGTGCATGGGGTGATTGGTCAGTATAATTGAATAATGCCGTCATAAGTTCAGTGCTTCTGGGGACGCGCAGTCCTGTTTTTTCGCGATAATTTTCGTCTCTTTTGTGTGACTGTTTGTGTGCATGGGGTGATTGGTCAGTATAATTGAATAATGCCGTCATAAGTTCAGTGCTTCTGGGGACGCGCAGTCCTGTTTTTTCGCGATAATTTTCGTCTCTTTTGTGTGGCTGTTGTGTGTAATGTTCCGTCAGTGCAAGCGGGTGGTTGTGTTTGTGTGCAAAGTGCCCTTTCTTCATCATCGCTGGTTGGAAGGCAATTTGACGGTTGAGTTCGTTAGTTTTATCGCTTAAAACATATTTTGATTCATCAAGAACGTTGTGTGGTGCGCGAGTCTTTTTTTTGTGTTAAAGACCTTCCCATAGCTCCGTAGCTCGGAGGGCTCGACGTCGGTTGTTTGTGTGTTAAGCCCTCTCCATAGCATCGTAGCTCGAGAGGCAACGATAATCAATACCTCATCTAGCTAACAGAAAGAAGATCGGAAGGCACTTGATGGTTGAGTTCGTCGCGTCGTTTCCGTAACAAATTTATGAATTAAATTGTTATATGATTAAAAATCAGACTACGCTATCATTGCAGCATTGCGTTTAACACCTCATTCTATAAATAAACATTATTTGGCTTTATCTTTCCACAGCCGGCTGTCTAAGATGAATTCATTTCATTTAAAATTAAACAACAGTTAAACGGGAAATGTCTCATCCGCAGCATCCGATTGTTTGCCTTGAGAATAATATATAAAACCTTTCAACAAACACTATGATTTTGGGTCGCATCATCATCTTCTATGATGAATCCTGACCAAGCACCCTATCCTACTAAAAAAATTTTCAGGTTCCTGGCGCTTGTGGGGTGTAAGCACAGAGTAAATCAGCTGCCCTAGTAGCAACCTGCGCTAACTAACATTCCCGTCCCTTAAAATCGAGGTCTACAAACTGACATGGCGGGCGCCGTTGGTGGCCAATGACTGTTACCTATTCGCAACTGATCGAGCTTTAGCAATCATGGTGTTTTATCTTTTCGTCGCATTCATACATGCTGTTGATAAGGGAAACACCACTTGATAGTCGAAGCCTATGATCAGTAGTGCTGAAAGGATATTACGGTTCTGTTCAGCAACGGAGGGGCAACCATGGGTGATCTCTCATGCTCATGCTCATGCTCATGCTAAAACTTGATTTACAAAAAAACACTATTTTTATTTTTTTTTTTTTTGATATGTTTTAGAGGACATAAAAAGCCAACTTTTCAGAAATTTTCAGGTTGTGCAAAAAATCATTGACCGAGTTATGAATTTTTTAATCAATACTGGCTTCTGCTGCCGATCCCGATGATGCTATGAGACGCGGGTTCGATTCCCGCCTTATCCACTTAGCTTCTATCGGATGGTGAAGTAAAACGTCGGTCCCGGTTTCTCCTGTCTCGTCAGAGGCGCTGGAGCAGAAATCCCACGTTAGAGGAAGGCCATGCCCCGGGGGGCGTAGTGCCAATAGTTTCGTTTTTTTGATTTTTTCAAAAAATCCAAATTTTGGTCGTAAAAATTTTTCAACTTCTTTCAACTTTTGATGTAAAATCAAATTTGCAATCAAAAAGTACTTTAGTGAAATTTTGATAAAGTGCACCGTTTTCAAGTTATAGCCATATTTAAGTGACTTTTTTGAAAATAGTCGCAGTTTTTCATTTTTTTAAATTAGTGCCCATGTTTGCCCACCTTTGAAAAAAATATTTTTGAAAAGCTGAGAAAATTCTCTATATTTTGCTTTATTGAACTTTGTTGATACGACCCATAGTTGCTGAGATATTGCCATGCAAACGTTAAAAAACTGTAAAATTCATGTTTTCTAAGTCTCACCCAAACAACCCACCATTTTCTAATGTCGGTATCTCAGCAACTATAAATCCGATTTACAACGTTAACTCATGAAACATTTGTGAAATTTTCCGATCTTTCCGAAAAAAATATTTTTAAGAATTTTAAATAAAGACTAACATATCAAAAGGGCGTAATATTGAATGTTTGGTATTTTTGAAATGTTAGTCTTGATTTGAAAATTTTGAAAATATTTTTTAGAAAAGATCGAAAAATTTCACAAATGTTTCATATATTAACATTGAAAATCGGACCATTAGTTGCTGAGATGTTTACGATAGAAAATGGTGGGTTTTTTGGGTGAGTCTTAGAAAACATCAATTTTCCTGTTTTTAAACCTATGCATTGCAATATCTCAGCAACTAAAGGTCGTATCAACAAAGTCCGAAGAAGCAAAATATAAAGAATTTTCTCAGCTTATCAAAAATATTTTTTTCAAAACTGGGCAAACATGTGCACTAATTTTAAAAAATGAAAAACTGCGACTATTTTCAAAAAAGTCACTTAAATATGGCTATAACTTGAAAACGGTGCACTTTATCAAAATTTCACTAAAGTACTTTTTGATTGCAAATTTAATTTTACATCGAAAAATGAAGTTGAAAAATTTTTACGACCAAAATTTGGATTTTTTGAAAAAATCAGTACTGATTAAAAAATTCATAACTCGGTCAATGATTTTTTGCACAACCTGAAAATTTCTGAAAAGTTGGCATTTTATGTCCTCTAAAACATATCAAAAAATAAAAAAAATAAAAATAGTTTTTTTTTTTGCAAATCAAGTTTTAGTGATAAATAGTTAAATAAAAAAATCACCAAATTTTTTTTACCGTGTATCATTTTTTTCCAGTGTAGTCCATATCCATACCTACAACTTTGCCGAAGACACCAAATCGATCAAAAAATTCTTTCAAAAGATACAGATTTTTGAATTTTCATACATCATTTTTGTATGGACATCTGCCAAATTTGTATAGAAAATTATATGGACAAACTAATGATGCAAAATGGCTTCTTTGGGCATACCGAAGGCACCAAAAAAGTTTCAGTCGGATTAAAAAACACAAAAATTAAAATTGAAGAAAAAAGACCGATTTCGTAGAGAATTGCTCAGGTCCTAATAGATAGTAGAGTCGGCAGAAAAGCTGCATTTGGCATGCTGTTGACAAATTAAGACAAAAGTGTTCCGAATATGTTGAGTGACTGTATCCTGCTTGTACGATTTTAGGAGGTTAGGTGTTTTTGCAAAGGGTTGTCCTTTCAATTTAAAATATAACGATTTTTGGGTTAGTTTGATATAGGTCTTAACAGCCAACACGACATTTAGTACTAATTTGCATTGGTTTCTTTTTGTTTGTAGGACATTCAGATAAATTATATGAACCATTTATGAAATTGAAATTTGTAAATTAATTTAAAAGGGATCAATGTTGAAGTAAAGAGTATGAATAATGAACGCATGGTTTTGCAAATAGTGTGATATTCATTACCACAAGGCTTCTAATAATTTAATCGCAACATATGAAGCAACCTCATATTTGTGATAACACCATAGAGATAATCTCCGCTATTACAATCCGCAATGACGATCTTTGCTGGCGCAGTGTGACGACGACCTAGTCGGGCCTCAGCCGCCGAGACGATTGTAACCAAGATCAGCCGAGCGTTACAATGCCAAATGAATATGTTGTTAATGGAAAAATGGAACCTCTCACTGAGAAAAATAACGCTGTGAAAAGCTTAAGGTACGGTTGATGACGCAACAATTTTCAGCGTACCGTGAACATATTTTTCTTGCTTGTTTGTATTTTCTCTCTTTCTTCCATGTATTGTTCCACCTGGGCATCTTTTTTTTGCCGTTAACGAGAGAGCCAACATCTAGGAAGTCTCTAGTGGTTGGCACTAAAGATTATAAGTGACTTTAACAGTCGAAAAAAAAAGTGTAGGATTCACCGCACACGACATATAGCGGTACCCAGATGTTGGAGTTACGTGTTACCCTTATGCTTGCGGTGGCGAAGGTTGTTCGACGTGTTTGAATAGACGTGCACCTTCTGTGCAAAAACTTTGACGTGTATATTTTTCCGTGTACTTGATTGAGCCAAAATAAAGGAACAGAGTTTAGCGTGTAACAGAAAAGGCAAGACGCGCGCGTTTTTACTCGATCCGTTCGCGGAAAGAAAAACTCCGAAAAATCGAGAAAAAATACAGTCCACTCGAAGTAAAACGGGAAACATTGTGGTCCTTCGAGCCGGATGCTGGAGTAGTGTTCCGGGAGTGAATTTGACGGATTTTCGACGGAAAATCCGATTGCGATCACGGTCGACGTGTCCGTGTATGCGCGTGTGTGTGTAATGTCGAGGGCGTAGCACCCACGCTGTGAAAAGTGCGCGATCCGACAGCCAGTGCTGGTGGAAGACCGGGAAGTGCTCCGGAAGATCGGAAAAAGTTTCCGAAAGACTGGACAAGGGGTCCGGAAGTGACGGAGAAATCCGATCCGATCGCGCGGCCGACGTGCCCGCGTGTGAGTGTGTTTGAGGAGCGTCGAGGCGTAGCCCCACCTAGCGACGGGCATGACGGATGATGTTGAGAACGCCTAAAGGTGATAAGAAGACGCCGAAGAAGAAGACCCCCGGAACGCTCAAAAGAGCGAGAAGCAAGTGAAAGTGGTTCCGGTTACGCCGATCAGCAAGCAGCTTGAGGAACAGCGGCGGAAGGAGGAAGCTCGGAAGATGGAGGAGCAGCAGAAAGTGCTCATGCGGCAGCGGAACGCAGTGGCGGAAAAGCTGGACCGAGTGAAAGCAGCCATCAATTCGAGCACCGAGCAACCGAACCAGAACCTGCACTTCTTGAAGCTGCAGTTGAAGACGGTGGAGGCCTGCTACGGTGAGTTTAATGCGTTCCAGAACCAGATCTACGGACTGGAACTCACTCCGGAGCAGGAGAAGCAGCACCGGGCGTGCTACTTGAAGTTCGAGACGTTGCACAACAGTTTAACGATTCAGCTTAACGAGTTGATCGAACGGCTCTCAAAGCCGAGCGCCGCGCTTGTCGCGACCGCCCCCGCGAGTGCGCTTGTGACGCAGTACCTGCCGCCGCTCAGTGTGCCCTTGCCAAAGTTCGACGGCACTTACGAGAACTGGTTCTCGTTCAAGTGCATGTTCAGGAGCGTGATGGACCGGTACCAAGGCGAGGCTCCGTCGATGAAGCTGTACCACCTTCGAAACTCGCTGGTTGGGAAGGCGGAAGGCGTGATCGACCAGGACATCATAAACAACAACGACTACGAGGCAGCGTGGGCTCTCTTGGTGGAAACCTACGAGGACAAGCGAGTGATTATCGACAAGCACATCGAAGATTTGTTCAATCTGCCGAAGATCACAAATGACGACGCCGTCGCGTTCCGGAAATTGATTGACACGTGCGTCAAGCACATCGAGGCGTTGAAGAATCTGCAACTTCCAGTCGACGGATTGGGTGAGCAGATGCTGATGAACCTGCTGGCAGCACGGATGGACAAGGAGACGCGGTTGGCGTGGGAATTGCAACGAAAAGCCGGAGAGCTACCGACTTACGCGGCCACGATCGCGTACTTAAAGGAGCAGTGCCGAGTTCTGGAGGTGGTGGAGCAGTGCAGTGAAACAGTGGAAAAAGTGAAGCCGCACAGATCGGTAACGATGCTGATAGCTGGTACGCAGAAGTGTTCCGTATGCAACCGGCAACACGGCTTGAACGGGTGCGAGCAGTTCAAGGGAAAATCCGTCAACGAGAAGTACAACCATTTGCGGAAATGTGGGTTGTGCTTCAACTGTTTGAGGAGAGGACATCGCGTGGCAGCTTGTACTTCCATGAGCACCTGCAAGATCTGTGGCAAGCGGCATCACACCATGCTCCACACTGATGGAGTGAAGAAGCAGATGGTCGTCCCGGCGCCGATTACGCCGAAGCCAACGGACAAACGCCGGCCAGGCCCAGCAAGGAAACAGACCCTTCTTTCGACCGCCGTCGTACTCGTCAACGGCAGAAGCAGCGGCCCGCACTTGTGTCGGGCGCTCATAGACTCCGGGTCGCAGCACCACTTCGTCACGGAACGATTTGCCAACAAACTGGCGATCAAGAAGGAGCGTGCCAACTACCAGGTTAGTGGTTTGCACGAAAGCCAAACGAGGATCAGCAACTTGGTCCGAGCGACGATGAAGTCCCGCGTCGCCGATTTCTCGACTGAGCTAGAGTTGTTGGTCACTCCGAGAATCGTCGCTGACCTGCCGCCGGAATCAGTCGACATCACAAGCTGGAACCTGCCGCCAAACATTGAACTCGCCGATCCAAGGTTCAATTCGGCAGGTCAGATTGATATGCTCTTGGGAGCTGGATTGTTCTGGAATCTGATCAAGTCTGGGAAAATCACGCTGGCGGAGAACTTGCCCTCGCTTCGAGAAACTGAGTTCGGATGGGTGGTTGGCGGTGTCTTGAAGCAGAGTGAATCTATAAGAGCAAGGATGGCGAATTGAAATGTTGGCATTTCAAGGTGGGAGGATGTTCGACGTGTTTGAATAGACGTGCACCTTCTGTGCAAAAACTTTGACGTGTATATTTTTCCGTGTACTTGATTGAGCCAAAATAAAGGAACAGAGTTTAGCGTGTAACAGAAAAGGCAAGACGCGCGCGTTTTTACTCGATCCGTTCGCGGAAAGAAAAACTCCGAAAAATCGAGAAAAAATACAGTCCACTCGAAGTAAAACGGGAAACAAAGGTGTTATCACACCCGTTACGATGTGGTGGCGACACTGTTGCACCATAAAGATTAATCCTACAAGATAAATACATCAAATGCAACCACAATGTTGCGCAATGTGCAACGAAATGGTTTGGCATTGCAGTTCTCCGAACACTGTTCTGGGTTTTGAACTATATGTAGTTTGGTTTCATATATTTTTACATATATACTAGGATGTAAGAAAAATTACCTGGATGAATTTTAAATTGGGCTTTTTTGAAAAAAAAAAATCAAATTTGGTTCCCATTACTTATGACAGAGTTAGCAAATCTTCCTAGTTTATTCTTATCAAACACGTTAGAGAAAAAGCATTTCAATGTTGGAACTTGATTTTACAAAGAAACATTCAAAAATACTCTCGGAACATGAAGAATGCAAAAGGAAATGGTGGGCAGGGAAGGTATTTGCCGATGGGCCTCCAAAAAGCTTTTATAATTTATTTCCTTCCAGTTAAGGAATTTACTATAATCATGTATGGAGCACTTGTAAATATTTTACTAATGAACAACTTTGTAGAACATTGTTTTGTTCTAAACTGAATGCTGTTGACATTAGAGCGTAAACAAAAATCTCCTCACCATCGCGATTCACTTTGGAACAAAACAATGTTCTACAAAATTGTTCGTTTGTACAAAATCTACAATTGCTTCATACATCATTATAGTGAATTCTGTAACTGGAAGGTAATAAATCAAACGAGGGCTTCGCGATGGTTTTTTGACATTTACCATCCCTGATGGTGGGTTACCTTTCCCTCGATGCATAAATGCACCGGTATCGTCTCTACGGTGCAAGCCAGCAAACCAACGGCTAAGGTCATAACATACAGATGTTCATACCAACCAGTGTAGTGCTAGTTTGAACTCTGACCTAGACCGAGGTACATGTAAGGCATCTGATGAGCACAGTCTCTTCTCCGGTCAGCAACAATTGAAATAAAAAAAAAAAACGCTTCTTAATTTCGTTTACGCGTCAAACACGAAAACATCAAGAGCACAAATTGGCGTGTGAGCAAACTTTGATTGTGATGATGAACGAACTGGTACAGGTAGCTATAGGTGCAGATGCAGACATTGCCAAGCGTGAAGCTGTAAGTACGCAATTAACACATACACTCAGTTGATGTGCATATCGAGTGTAATTCATTTACCGCATTTTCACCTACATGCATGAATGTTAAGCACCTGCCCGCCTCTAACGGGCACTTAACCCTCGATAACGCATCTTAGTCGTAAAGTGGGATAAAGGTGTTGAATATCGTAAAATTTTATGTTATTTTTGATAAATATTAAACTATAATCTTTTGTCCACAGTCCAAGTCAAAAAAAAAAATAGAAAGAGACAGAGCGAATTTGTTGATTCGAATTTCGCTACTTTGAAAGTCCGCTAATTCGAATATTCATTCATTAATATTAAAATTAAAAAAACATAACATTTCTCCCCATCGATCGAGAAATTTCGAGCCTGTGGTTTCAAGCTCTTGACAGCTGTCAGTCGTTCCAATGAGCGAACTCGGATTTGCTTTTTCGAATGCAGTTCTATTCGAATAAATGAATCCGCTCTGTACATTCACCAACATTTTTCTGCAAAAAGATATTAAGGTGAAACGGGAAACCTGTCTTGAGTTTTCTAACACTTCTAAAGAAAATAGCTTAAATAACCAAAGTTATGTGTGTTGCTGACGACAAGAGAAAGCAATCTGTCGAGTTCAGATATATATTTAAAAATAATCACCAGATTCTCGGGCAAATCGATCTAAGAGGGTAAGTTTCTGAAATTGTCCAATTTCCCGGGAAAAATATGTATGTTTAGTAGGGTACCCAGAAAAAGAACCCCCTGCTCCACAAGCGGAAAACGATTTATTGGGTTATTTTAAGCATCTGTGCAAATTTTAAGCGAAATTGGTTGAGATTAACCCATTGATACCCGAGCCTAAAGTTGATGAAAAAAATGTTTTTCATACAAAAATGACTTTTTGAAATCGCTAATAACTTTTCAGGATTGAGTTTTACAGCTTTGGTATGTTTTACAAAGTTGTAGAGCATTAAATTTCCAATGAGAATCTCACTTTTGGGAATATTTGGATGAAAGTAGCGCAACGTGCAGACCAAACCGTAAGAAAATTGGGTTTTCCATACATTTTTTTGATTACACGGAAAAAATCTATTCTCGAAATCGTGAATTAAATTCACGAATGTGAGAACTACGAAGGAATATATTCAAGTTTATAGTGCAAATGCACCATACTCATGAATAAATTCCTTCGTGGTTCTCACATTCGTGAACTTAATTCACGATTACGAACTACCATACCATACAAACTTCACCTTCGAGTATCAATGTGTAAATGTTGACCGATTTTGCTCATATTTGGCCCAGAGTCCTAAAATAGCCCAAGGAACAATATTCAGCTTGTGGAGCGAGGTTTTGAGAAAAAGTCCCATATTTTGGGCACTCTAATGTTTAGTTTTATAAATCTAATCTAATCTAATCAGACCCTAGCGCAGCCAATCTTTCGAAGGGATCCTGGAGAGTGCCTTAGGTTAGATGACGCCTAGCACTCTTCTTGTCATTTATTAACATTTGTAGTGCGCCATTGCATCGGAATGCATTGAAACATCACAAGCGTTAAAGCGGCCAGGCCTACTGCGTAAAGCCGTATCGCAGAGATGACTCGTAATTGGGTTGAGTTTGAGCACTGAGTGTTCGAACAACAACACAATTCTGAATCGACAGGGAAGGAAGAAGCGTGGGGACACACCACCATACGCTCCGAGATTTTTTTGGTTGTATTCGTTGGGAGCACCATGCTAAGAAGGTTTGGTACTCCGGGACCCTCTGGGATGGGACATTGTATTTCCACGAATGCCCTGGACACTATTTGCCGTGGTTATAGCGCCACAACTCGCTCTCTGTAACAGTATTCCTAATTCGAGTCCAAGCTCACCAAGTCGTCATGGCCTAGTGGTTAGCATTTTTGCTTACCAATCCAAAGGACGGAGGATCGAACCCCGCCTCGAGCGACTTTGATTTTTCGTTCATATTAATCATTTCAAATTTATGTGTTCTTAACTTTCTCGTTGGGAGCAGATGGGAATCGAACCCAGAACCATTCGCTTACAAAGCGAACACCGTAACCAGTAAGCCACGGCCGCTCCACTCTAATGTTTAGTTTTATAAATAACACGAAACTTAAATAAGAACGCAAACATTAATTCAATCATGAAGAAAAATATGATAGTTATTCACAAATCAAACAGGCCATTAAGGGTTACATTCAAGCTCAACATGTGGTGGTGGAGATTTCTTTGGATGCTGCAATAACATCCCGCGCGCAGATGAAAAGCGAAACCTCTTGAACCCAATCGTAAACAAAACCCTCACACAAGCACACTTGAGTGGGCTTTAACCACTTTTGCTCACGAAAACAAAAAAAAAAATACCCCGAGATGAAATTGAAATCTTCGTTCTCACCCCTCACCACCCACCCACCCACTCAGCCAGCTGATCTGAATTGCGCGGATTTGTCTGTTTTGCTTGAGATCATGTGTGCATAATAATGAGTGCGAGCAAGAGGCGATTATGCGTGTGTGCGCTTGGTTATCTCATTAGGGTGCCGCTGAGGAATGTCGATCATTATCTGCGGAACTGCCAGCGGTTAGGGCGTGTAGGGTTTTGTGATAACAACAACTGCAGTAAAGGCAAAAAAAGTTACCTTTGGTGTAAAAGGCCCGGAGGGAAATCCACCTTTGAGGGCACATAATACAATGGAACAAGGCGAGATAAGTTGTTTCCGTTTTGAGCGGAAAATATCCTACTTTGGGAGGTATTTCCTGTTTAGTAGCCTGTCCCATTTTGAGGTCATGTCGAGGAATTTCAGGTGCTCACTTCTTAAATGATAGATTATGATGTTAGGAACAATGTTTTCTTAGACAAGAAAAAATAATAAAATACTTTCTCGCACCCCCTAGTCGATTTACTGAAAAAAGTCACTTTTTTGAACAAATTTTCTAAAATCGCTTGGAATCAATACAAAAACTGTTTCGATCAGGTGTGTATTATCTTCAAACGATAGGTTTTTGTCCATAGATTAAGATGCACTATCAATATTGGACGAAAATTTAAGTTTTTGGACTCTCCCAGGCGGATTTGTGTCGAAAAAATCGCATTTTTTCGAAACTTTTTTCAGAAATGTTCATTTAATTCAGGGTAGCCTATTTTTCCCAGTGAAACCAATACGTGCAGCTTGTAGGAAATTTCATGGCGAACATTTTTCCCTCTGAGAAAATGCAATTTCAACACTCCAGAGCCGAGATATTTGAGTTTTAGTGAGGAAAAAAGTGCCAATTTTCAAAATTTCTCAGAATTCTGAAGCAAGGCCTACTAATTACACGATGTAGCAAGCATATGTCTCAGAGGTCAGGGTATGCTTTTTATAGTAATTTTGGCCGCTGAATCCGAATCTGAAATCAAATTTCGTGCAAACAGTGATGTTTTGGAGCTACACCCTTTTGGAATGTTATTTGCGTGTTTAAGAGGCAGTTTTTGTAAATATTGCTCGGTTTGTTCTAAAGGTCGTATCGAGGTGCTCCGATTTGGATGAAACTTTCAGCGTTTGTTTGTCTATACATGAGATGAACTCATGCCAAATATGAGCCCTCTAAGACAAAGGGAAGTGGGGTAAAACGGGCATTGAAGATTGAGGTCCAAAATACATAAAAAATCTTAAAATTGCTCGCATTTAAGTAAAACTTCATCAATTTCAACTATCTTAGATGCATTTGAATGGTCTTTTGAAGCACTTCAAAATGAGCCATAGACATCCAAGATTGGTTTAACTTTTTCTCATAGCTTTTGCAAATTACTGTTAAAAATTGTTTTTTTTTTTAAACCTCAATATATTTTTGCAACAGCCTCCAACACCCATACTCTTTTAGTTCAAGTTAGGGAATTTCATGGACTATAAGCCTACGGTAATAACTTTTTTGGCCAATCGCAGTTTTTCTCATAGTTTTTCGATTTTTCTATAACAAACATTTTACAACGTTAGTTATTGTTCTGTTGTTTAGTCTCACTTTTGTCATATTCGAAATCCTCGGAAAATTCAAACTCCAATGCCCGTTTTACCCCACTTCCCTTTGTCTTAGAGGGCTCATATTTGGCATGAGTTCATCTCATGTATAGACAAACAAACGCTGAAAGTTTCATCCAAATCGGAGCACCTCGATACGACCTCTAGAACAAACCGAGCAATATTTACAAAAACTGCCTCTTAAACACGCAAATAACATTCCAAAAGGGTGTAGCTCCAAAACATCACTGTTTGCACGAAATTTGATTTCAGATTCGGATTCAGCGGCCAAAATTACTATAAAAAGCATACCCTGACCTTTGAGACATATGCTTG
The DNA here is from genome assembly GCF_016801865.2 of Culex pipiens pallens. Classification (NCBI taxonomy): domain Eukaryota; kingdom Metazoa; phylum Arthropoda; class Insecta; order Diptera; family Culicidae; genus Culex; species Culex pipiens. The sequence goes on along the minus strand of NC_068937.1, from coordinate 62,953,014 downwards.
CTACATCGTGTAATTAGTAGGCCTTGCTTCAGAATTCTGAGAAATTTTGAAAATTGGCACTTTTTTCCTCACTAAAACTCAAATATCTCGGCTCTGGAATGTTGAAATTGCATTTTCTCAGAGGGAAAAATGTTCGTCATGAAATTTCCTACAAGCTGCACGTATTGGTTTCACTGGAAATAGGCTACCCTAAATTAAATGAACATTTCTGAAAAAAGTTTCGAAAAAATGCGATTTTTTCGACACAAATCCGCCTGGGAGAGTCCAAAAACTTAAATTTTCGTCCAATATTGATAGTGCATCTTAATCTATGGACAAAAACCTATCGTTTGAAGATAATACACACCTGATCGAAACAGTTTTTGTATTGATTCCAAGCGATTTTAGAAAATTTGTTCAAAAAAGTGACTTTTTTCAGTAAATCGACTAGGGGGTGCGAGAAAGTATTTTATTATTTTTTCTTGTCTAAGAAAACATTGTTCCTAACATCATAATCTACCATTTAAGAAGTGAGCACCTGAAATTCCTCGACATGACCTCAAAATGGGACAGGCTACTGTTTAGTCAATTCATCAATTAGCTGCATGTAATTACTGGTTTCAACTTTCATATCTGTTTCCTCAATGTCCCTTCCTCGGAATAATTTCGCTTTTCATTTAGACCATCGATGTGGTGCTGTTAGTTGACGTCTACTTTGATGTTTTCAAATGAAGAATAAAACGAATCTTTATGAACAAGTATTGATTTTCTATAATTTTTTGATTTGAAAAATAATGTTTTTTAGAAAATATCGGAAATCTAACTAAAAAAATATTATACAGTCCAGACGAGATTATCCGAAGCCTTGATTGTCTGAAGTTGGTTTGTATGGGACTTCGAATAATCAAATCATGACCAAAACATTTTTTTTTTTCTTCATTTTTTTACTTGAAAAAACAACATCTGCGACTCATTTTAGTCAAATATGAATGTTTGACTGCCTTTTAAATAAAAAAAAATCAATATAATATCACCGCCATTTTGGCCGGCATCTAGGATTTAAAAATTCATTTAGAGTAGTTTATGGGTCATACTAAAGATCAACCATAAAACACATCCTCTTATCCGAAGATTCGATTATCCGAAGTATTTTTTTTCGGAAAATCGACTCTGGACTCTAAATCATTTTTTGGATCATCCATAAACCACGTGGACACTTTTTTTTGGGAATCTGTAAATACCCCCCCCCCCCCCTTTAAAGTGTTCACGTGGTTTATGAATGGTCCTTTTGAAGCAATTTCTAAACAGAATATTTGACTTAAAATCTTCGTTCACGTGCTTTTTAAACTGACATTGCAGAATGACATTCCCTTTCGTCACCCGTTAAAAAACAAAGCCCCCTTTTAACTGTTCGAAACTTACAAAATACACCATTTTTCAGCAAACAATGTCAAAAACTCAAAAAAAAATACATACCACTGGTTAAAAAAGAGCTCATTCACCCTTAAGAAAAAAGGGATGCTTGAACAAGGTTATACTTTGTAGATGCAAAAAGAGTGGGATCATACGAAAATTATCATCCAGATCATAACCCACATCTTTGCCGAAGATACCAGATCGATCAGATAATCCCTTCTCAAGGTACAGAATTTCACATATTTAGGCCGTTGCAAATATTTTTCAAAGTTTATGTCGCCCCCCCCAGTAAAATACATAGTAATCGATACGAACTTTAAAGCATTAAAATTTGTATTCGGCATATATCAGCTTTAATTTGACTTATAAGGGAAAATTGATTATAATTTAGTCATATATCCGCAAAATGCCTGGCGCAATAAATATTTTCTATTTAGTTTTACGTATTTTTGAAGACTATTTATCATATTTATATTTATTATATTAAAATTGAAAATTATCATCTTAAATTATTTTTCATCAAACTCCGGATTTTGGGGCAAGTAACGAAATAAGACAGCTATTTAAGAAAAAAAGAATTGCATCGTGTTTTGAATAACTTTAGTTAAAACAGGAAAAGAAAAAAAATTAGTACACCGATTTCCAAATGTATTGCTCTGAAATCTCCTGTACCTTTTCAGCCTGTATTCCTGATTTTCCCTAGTTGACGGTAGTAACTTAAAGAGAATTATTAAAATATGTTTTATATAAAATAAAACATTCAAAAGTTATCTAAAATTTTGCATTGACTGTTTTTTTTTAATATGAAGGACAATAGCTTATAGGACCTTTTTTTTTTAAAAAAAACTCTTGTTTTGTTGTCGCTTCTCGTTTTTGTAGATATTTTCAAAGAAATTTGTCTAGCTTTTCTAGTTGTGGCATATATTAAAATATATAGAAGAAATTTATTTATAAAACACTTATTTAATTTGAATGACATTGAAAAATTAAATTTGAATTTTTTTTAAATAAAAAAAACAATTTTAATTTCTTTTAAGTTATATAAAAATTGTCGTCCTTGTTTAGATTGAGGTGTAGATTGTCAGCAATTATTATTATTGAGCTTGAAAACATATCAAATATTATGAAAACATACATTTTATGACTGCTTCAAAAATTTCCCGGGATCCCGGGAATCCCCGGGATTTCAAAAATATTTTTCCCGTTTCCCGGGAAATTCAAAACCCGGGAAAATTGGACGCCCTAGTTTTTAGCTTGTTTTTTACGTGGTCAAAGTCGTCACTTTTTGGCGTAAGAACCTTCCTTGGACTTATACCAACCCCACGCAACAAAGAGCACCTCGAACCGGCGCTCCGTATTAAACTGATTCGCGTTCGACCAAAACCGTTGAATTTTTATATATTTTAGATTTAATAACTTTTAGATCGGTAATAACTTTTCAGGATCAAGTTTTACAGCTTAGTTATGTTTCCAATAATAATTTAACCTTTGAGAATATTTGGATGCAAACACAAAATTGAGTTTTTCATATATTTCCTGGTTTTTCCCATACAAACTTCACCTTCAGGTATCAATGGCTAAATGTTGACCGATTTGGCTAATATTTGACTCAGAGTCCTGAAATATCTCAAGGAATAATATTCAGCTTGCGGAGCGAGGCTTTAGAAAAAATCTCATATTCTGGGCACCCAAATAACTAGCCCCAAAATTGTTTGGAGACTTGTATAAAAATACTAATAATGCAACATTACTTCTTTCAAAATAGGGAATGCAAAATACAAAGAAAATTCGATTTGCGAAATCGTACAGAAAATCTTACATTTTAAAAAATAGTACTGATCAACAAATTTCAAGGGTCGGGAAGGTAACATATTTATTTCTAATTGTTCAATTATTTCTAGAATAAATTTTCGTTTTAACCTATTTGCTACGGGTTTCATTTGCATAGGCTTGAAATGAAAATGTACCTACTCTAGATTTATTATGCAATAAGTGTAATCGTGTGAACCCTTGTTTTGGTGTGAACAAATCAAGATATTTCCGTAAATATTGTACGAATTAAGGGTGTTGATGATTATTCAATTATCTCTAAAGGCATGCTTTTTAAGAGTGTAGTTAGGCAGTCACTCTCGGCCCTGCTAAGAGGAAGGAACCTAATGTGCTTTTAAACATATTACTGTAATCCAAGAACTACTCGTTTTTTGAACATAATAAACGACAAACAAATAAATAAATAGTGTTTAGTTTAGAAAAACGATAGCTTTAAAATCATTTAATGCTATCGATTGTAGAGGTTTTTCAAAGCTAATTTTATTTTTACTCATGATTAAATTTCATGCCTTTACAAATTGAAGAAACAAACAAAAGAGTGACTTTATGAATCTAATTTTGGAGCTAAGAATCCGAAGAGACCGCTGAAAGTCTAGAGCTAAATGACAATTTCTATATTTTACTTAATCAAGAGTGACGTAATTTGTTTGCTTATCACAAAGCATTTTAATACAAGCCAGTCTAGAGATATCGTAGAGGCGGGATCTTATTTGGACTAAATGTATTCCATATCATTAACGAAGATTTCTGCACACTTAGTTTCTCTACAACTTATTTCACATTGTGCTTGGCAAAATTATCAAAGTAAACCAAGTAAAATGTTGATACACAATCCAAGGTGATGGGGTTATATCCAACTTGATTCAGCATTTCAGCAGTACATTAGACCTCATCCAGTTTGCTCACCATAATTTGACTTCATTCGATTTAAATACTCTCAATTTAAGTCAATGTCACCGCGTTTTGAAAAATGCTCACTGATGTGTGATTTGTTTGCCAAACTTATTCATCTCCTCAACCGGATCACCTCCAAACTTCGGAAAAAACCGACACTCGCTTGAAAGTAGTTTACCCAATCGCCGAACGAAATATGATTAATTTCAATTCAGCCTTGCTAACTTCCAAACGGATCGATGGTTCTGGTGCCTAATGCGTTAAATTTGGCATCGTTGCTTAAAACCCCACTTTCGCTGAACCACCAGTAGACCAGACTTTGCTGAAAGGTGCGGCGGTTGAGCCCAACATGCCCACACTGCTACCTACCGAAAGTCACAATGGAATCGCAGTGAGTTACGAAATATTCATGGCTTTTGGTCCTTTTGTGCAGCATCAACAGTGGCGAAGGAAAGGCAACAATTGAGATCGAAACCAGTTCAGAAATGCACGAAAATGCACGAGGTCTCGAACACGAAATTTGAAGCCTACATTTCGACATGTTGTTTACGATATTTTTTCTGTTGACTGGTGAAATGAGATTCAGTGGTTTAGAGAGATTTTTTTTGCTTCAGCATGGTACGAACTGTTTTTTTTTAAATGGATTAAATAATTTATGAAATCACAAAAGCTGCTTTTTGAAGCGAGGCGTGATCTTAAAGTAATTAACAATACTTGAATCGACATATTTTCGCAAAAATGTCCCATATGCAAAATAGTAAGCTGAGAAAAACGCAAGGAAATTTTATTCAAACCGTTGCCGTCGCGTTGGTTAAGTTAGGACTTTATCAAGTTCTTTGAACAAAGTAGTAGGGGACCAGCATCTACACCCAACTGGCAGTCGCATGATTGTGATGCATGGCGGCATGAAAGTATATCAGAATCTGTCCTCATGCATTTTTTGCGATATAGGAGTATTGCATTTTTGCCCGTTACCGACAATTATCGACATTACCGACGGCTTTTTGGTTGTATTTCACAAAAAAAAACCTTAACAGAACAAGGATTGAACCACCAACTTCTTGGTTATTGATCCGACACGCTACCGCCGCGCCATGGACGCTTAATGAAGAGTGAGTGAAAGAGCACCAACATATGCTTCTCTTTGGAGTGTTGTTCGGGGACGGGTCAGCATTATATGTGTTGGTGAGAACTGCAGATCGCTGAAATTTTTACACGCGGGCAAAAATGATCTACGGGCTTGCTGCAAAAAATGTTATAAAATATGTAATTTTCTGCAGCAAATCCAATGTTGCAGATTTTGAGATATATTTTTCCTTTGGGTGTAGCAAGCAAGTTTTGCCTTCCTCACCTCACTGAAGCAAGGCTATAAAATCACTCGAAAAATGAACTTCTTAAATACGACTCCTAGATATACCTTCACGTATACCTATCGACTCAGAATCAAATTCTGAACAAATGTCTGTGGGGATGTGTGTAGACATGATTTTTTTTCCACACGATTATCTCAGAACTGGCTGAACCGATTTTGGCCGGATCCGCCTTATTCTGTTCGTTTTGGGGTCCCCTAAGACCCTATTAAATTTTAATCTGTTTAGTGAAGTACTTTTAAAGTTATGCCAAGAAAAAGTTTTTTTGTAGCTACAAAAAGGGTGTTTTTGCATAACCTCAAAGGCCGAATCTTTTCGCCCACGCGCGAGACTCGCGCAGCATGCGTATCGCCCGGTTGCCACATTGACTAAGCAGTGTCTGCGTCTCTTCTGGAAAAAAGTCTGTATTAATTATGTTGCTGAATACATCATTTTGTCTCGACATTTACATTTAAACAAACTTTTTACTGAAATATACAACTCATGAGACATTGTTTACTAAGACTAGGAGGACAGCATGCAATTCCATCGTGCACCTAATGTTGGCATATCAGCACTTTTAAATTCAATTACAGCCCCTCCTTTTTAAATTAATTTGTAAATACAACCTAAAATACAACATGAATGTGAGGAAGGCACTAGCCACCTTAAGGTGGATTAAGTAACGTTTTTATAAAAAGTTTTACGAAATATGTTGTTCAAATAGTGCAAATCAGCAAATTATATGGAGTTAGAAGCGAGTGCTTAATCGGTCAAACATAGGAGAATTTCCCCTAACTTAAGTCTGAGACAAACTTGCCTTGCGATTTGCCTCCCTCGAAAAGTACTTTACATTTTTTTTTGATTAAATGCACCGTTTTCAAAATATAACCATTCAAAGTTAAATTCTGTCCGATAAATTCCTTTGTTTTACTTTTTTAAATAGTGTCCATGATTGTCCATTCCTAAAAATGTATTTTTTTAAGTTTCAGATAATTTGCTATAAAATTGTCTAAGAGACATTGGAGATCTGATTGCTGAAATAAAAATGCTTAAAGACAAATAAACAGGGAAATTGGTGTATTTAAAGTCTCACCCAAACAACCCTCCAATTTCTAATATCGATATCTCAGCAACTAATGGTCCGATTTTCAATGTTAAAAAAATAAAAATTCGGGAAATTTTACGAACTTTTCGAAAAAAAATATTTATGCGTACATCGGTTATTGCGTTTGAAACGGAATACGTAAATGATTAGCATTGAATTCCGTTCCAGAATTCCGAATGAGTTGACTGGGGTATAGCCACAAAAGGTGTAATATCTTTCCCCTATAAAACGGTGAAAAAATTGATGTATAGCTGCAACAACACCTAGATCAATGCACATTGTACGTACATTGAAGCAAACGAACTGAATGTTTTTGTTTTGCTCAGGAGAATAATCCCGTGGCAGTCTTTGTAGGGAAAAAGAGCTGGATTAGTAATGGAGTGTTGTGCTAAATATGCCCGCGTTATGGATATGCGGAAACTTGGGGCAGCATACTAATCGTTTCAATAAGCAAATGGGTTGTGCGTTGCTCACACACATTGATTTCTCAAAACGTGTATCATATGGTGAAGCTTGGACAGGTGATTGAAGTGTGTATGGTGTGAGTGAAATTGTCGTTATCATCAAGGGGTATTAAAAGCACAGTGCTTTAAATGCGATTTCTTCAATCCCGTGGGAGTCGCTCTACCTGCATTCCTGTCACACATGAGGTCTGCACAGCTGATTCCACGTAGATTTTTCCCGCCAGTAATTACAGGAAACGCTGACAAACGGAATATGTGCCAAAATCATAAGTGGTTTTTAACATATGAAGGGAAATCATCGTGAACTGGAACTGCCGGTCGTTAGCCCGGGTAAAGTGGAAACGTTGAGATGCATGTTGTCCTCTGCTCTCATCTCGCAAAAAGCCATACAGAGAACCACGTCCCATTCAACCGGCTCCGTGGCTTAATGGTTACGGCTTCTGTCTCCCAAGCAGAAGGTTCAGGGATCAAATCCCGGTCGGTACCTTTGAAATTTGGAATCAGGAATTTGACTTTGAATAAAAACTAAAATGAATCAGGTGGGATTCGAACTCACACCTTTGGATTGGTGGTGGTCTGGAACGCTAAGCAGTAGGCCATCAGAAGGTTAACACTCTAGCAGTGAATTGATCCGTAGTGTTGAAACATGTTATCTCTTCTTCTCATATTATTAAATACGCGCTGATCCCTGATTTGCCTGAAGGGATTGGAAGTCTAAATATAGATCGAGTTTCCTTCAGATGCTTGCTTCTATGTTAAGGCGGGGCCGAACAATGCCCAGCGACCTCGGAATTGGACCGCAAGGAGCTCTGTCATTCTGAAATGGGTCGTTGGAAGCAGCGCGAGGGCTATCACCACCTAATACCCGGGACTGAGATAAGTTGTATCAGCATTCGGCATATACAAAGTCTGATACAAACTATACTTTCCTATAATTTCGCTACCGGTTAGCGGGTATTGGATTGGGCCACACACACACACACAGTGCTTTAAATGCGATTTCTTCAAATTATCACTCAAAATTAAACCATAAACTGTAAAATTTTAAAAATCGTTGATGTGGTGATTTTTCAATGAGTCATTTCATAGTTGAACTAAAACTAAATATTTCATGAAACTCCATCGTGGTGAAGCCTCTCTGCCACACATACCTTACGGTTTGGATACTTTTTTGCTGAGTGCGTACGCCCCCTGAATTTATTATTTTCTTCGTATTTCGAGCGACCTGAAATGCTTCCATGGTCATTGAGTTTCCAACGTTATAACGATGCACAATTAATGCTTAAATCTGAGCTGGTCGACGCCGTCCTAAATCGAAGCGACGCCACACATAATTCTCCTTGATGAAGTGCTGATATAACGTTTATTAAGGTTTTTATTATCAATCAAAGGGAGTTTAAAGTTGGCTGAAAAAAAAAAAAACAATTTACGGTACTATACAGATTTTAACCTAAGCTATTTTTGTTGTTAATTTATGAATAAAATTTATTAATAAAAAAATAGCTTGGATTTCATGGATGTTAAGCGTTTGTTGAAATAGTGAAAGTTTCAACAACAGTATTCACTGTCAGCGTGATTTACCATTGTAGCCAGAATTTGCATGTAAAAATTTTTATTTCATCCCACCGTGTTCGTCCGGCAACAACTTTTTACCATTTATCTGCACGTGAACCTCTCTGCAATCAACCGGACACCATAATCTTGATCTGGATTCGTCATGTTTCGACTATCCGTTCACCGTTGTGTTTCCAGCTGGGTGACTGACTGACTGCTGCTGCTGCTACTGAAATTGGCCCCCAAAAGAAAACACAAGAGTACATAAATGCCAAAATTTCATTTTCACCTCGTGTTCGAGGTGCAATGATCTCTCCGTTTTCGATTTCCAACTTAATTCGATAAAACAGGCGTCGCGTTGTTGTCTCACCAACGGGTTCGTCATTTACGACGCGTGGTGGCGATTTTTTAAGCCTAATTAAAGATGGAATATCCTTTCGAAAATGTGAAATATCTGTTCTCATTTCAAATATTCAAATCAAAATTACACAAAAAAGCAAAAACTTCGTTGAAATAATGTTATCATAAATGTCAACCTGACATGTTATTTCGATAAGGCCGATGGAATTTTTGAGTAAAATAACACCAACCAACAAAATGTCTGCGCAGGCTAAACTCATGAAGCATGAAGTTGGGGTCCCCAGAAACACGTGCACTTTGAATTTTTCAAAAATATTTAGACCGGGCTGAATCAGGGCCGCTACTCAAACACATGCTTACAATTTTTGCTTGTATGTAACAGCAACAAAACGCCCCCCTCCATACAAACTTTGGAGAAAAACCATTCGGCCCTGCCTAAATATTTTTGAAAAAATTTCACGGTTATTGAGTACACAAAAAAATATTTCCGAATGTTACATCATTAATCATGTAATACTTTTGCACGTCATTAAACATTGCAATTTAAATGTTATTTGGTGTAAATTTGCAACAAGTTATATGTAAAAACATGATTTTACATGTGATTCAACCGTTTACCGTAAACTGGGGTGACTTTGATAGCCCGGGGTGACATTGATAGAAATTTGATTTGGCCACTAGTTTTGATACATCCAATGAACCAGTCTCATTTTTGCATATATGTTCGATAATAAGCTGGGTGCTGAAAACTGGTTCGCAAAACGGCATCAATTTTGAACTGTCAAAGTGGAACCAATTTACTATTGGCCAAAAGTAGAGAGTATTGTTATCGATCATTAAAAATCGTTTTTTTTTTTTGCAGGAATGAAAAATTTGTGGCTTTTAAGGACCTGGAATTAAAATCAAGAAATTTTACGAAAGTTGAAGGCGAGAGATCGTGATTTTTTTATAATTATGAATGGAAGTTGTATATGGAGTCGATGCGGTTGTATCCATCCAAAAGCTGTCTTTATTGTTTGATTCCGTTTTAAAATCTACTGGTTTAGTGAAAATCTTCTCTGTTTGTTGGATCAGCTTCGCTAGAATTAGCGATGATTTTTCGCTGGCCCAGAAAGAGCTGCTGGATTGAAAAACAGCTAGGAAATTTATCTGTGACATCGCAAAATGACACTCTTCCCGCAGATCTTAGTCACCCGTAAAAGAAAAACCTCTTCTAACCGATCGAAACTTGAAAACACACACAATTTTCCATCAAAAAATGTCAAAACAAGACAAAATAAAACATATAGGGGAACTATACCCTTTTTCAGCCTATTTCTATTATCGACCTATCAGCACTTTGATCATGAATTACAGCGTTCATAAAGTGTTTTTGACTGTTCCAAAGTAATAAATAGCTCAAATAAAAGTGAAGCAAGCACATGATACATTCGAAAATGTTGATTAAATAGCGGAAAACGGCAAAAGTGATGAGAATTGGTCGAACGGCTTAGAGTGATTAAAATGGGTATATTTCCCCTACTGAAACGAAGTTGACTTTTATAGCTGTCGGCCACCATTGCTAGTACCAACCACTAGTGTCTTCCTTTCAACTACAAGGACTTCGCCGCCCTGGGCGTCTAAGTGTACGAGAGTATGGCACGGAGCGACGGCGCCGAATACCCATATTTACACTTAGAATTTTTAGAGCGCCAGCCGCGGGATTCGAACCAGCAACCTCTGGATTGTGAGTCCAGTGCGCGGTCCAATTGATCCACACGGGCGGGACAGAGGTGAATCATGTCCTGAAAAAATGTCTGTATGTGTAGGGATGTTAAACGAAAAATTGTCAATCGATTATCTGCGGACCGGCTGAACGGATTTTTATCGATTTGTTTTCATTCAATCCCTCTTGGGGACAATCTATCACTATCTATAAATTAAGGTGTTATAATATCACCCAAAGGAATAATATATCTCAAAATCTGCAACAGTGGATTTGCTGCAGAAAATGTTATATTTTATTACATTTTTTACAGCAAGCCCATAGATCATTTTTGCCCGCGTGTAAACACGCCAGCGATCTGCAGTTCTCACCAACACATATAATGCTGGCGCGTCCCGAGCAACACTCCAGAGAGAACAATTTGTTCGCGCTCTGTCCCTCACAATTCATCAAGCGTCCATGGCGCGGTGGTAGCGTGTCGGATCAGCAACCTAGAAGTTGATGGTTCAATCCTCGTTCTGTTAAGATTTTTTTTTCTGCAATACAATCAATCTGCGGTCGGTAACGTCGATAATTGTCGGTAACGGGCAAAAATGTCATACGCCTATATCGCAAAAAATGCATGAGGACAGTTTTCATGCAGATTCTGATATACTTTCATGCCGCCATGTATCACAATCATGCGACCACCGGTAAGTACTTTAAAAGTTATGCTTATAAAACAATTTAGACTTAAGTCCGGAAAATTGTAAAAAAGGTAGTTTTGTTAAAAACCCTGTCAAGTCATAGATTAAAAAAAAAGTATTTGTAAGACCTTTCCAACAAGCCCAATAGATTGAAGATCCGATAATCCTATCAAACTATAAGAGAACCTATATTTTAGTACTTTTCAGATGCCGGATCTCAGAAATTTTGATGAGAACATTGTCTGGAAGTCCGGACGTCCGAATCATGCAACTCATTGTTGGATACGTAATCAAAAGACCTTTACAACGAGTTCATAAGATTGAAGATATGAAAACCCTATCGATAGTTATGAGTAGGTATATGAAGTTATGTTTAGAGAACGTTTGTAGGTTGGAAATTTCTATTCTGCAAAAAAAAAGAAAAAACTTTATAAATGTGAGGAAGACATCAACCACCGTACGGTGGATTAAGTAACGTTTTACTCAGCAAGGATTTTTTCCGATTATTCAAAAAATAAAAGGAGCCTTACCACCCCTCCATCACAAGATATTGAAAATAAAGGACCCAAGAGTCGTGAACAGGGAACTAAATTACTCCTGATGATAAAAAAAAACAAAACTTCTGTGCGAGTCTACTAAAATTTCAAAGCTAATTTTAATGATTATCGAAAGACTACTCTGTCTATATGCATGCGTTTCAGCTACAAATTTAATCCGAAAAAACTAACTTAATCCACCTATGTGGTTGGTGCCTTCCTCACTCTTTTCCAAAAATGGGTGATATGTAATATGATGGGTTTGGACACAAATTTCGTCTAATTTCGTTAAGTTCCGGAATACAAAAAACACACATATCACTCAAGGGCTCATAAGTGGCATCATAAGTGGTCATAGCTTGAGACAGGGTTGCCAGATCTTCAATGTTTTGGACTCGTTGGAAAGGTCTTTCGATTACCTAACCAGCGGTGAGTCGGATGATGGATCCGGACATTGTTTACATACATTTAAGTGAGATCCGGCTACAAAATAAGTGCATAAATATCACTTAAGTGGTCAGAACTCGAGACAGGGTTGCCAGATCTTTAATGTTTTAGATTCGTTGGAAAGGTCTTTTGATTACCTAACCAACGATGGGTCGGATGATGGATCCGGACATTGCTTACATACATTTAAGTGAGATCCGGCTACAAAAAAGTACATAAATATCACTAAAGTGGTCAGAACTCGAGACAGGGTTGCCATATCTTCAATGTTTTAGACTCGTTGGAAAGGTCTTTTAATTACCTAACTAACGATGTATTACATGATGATGTTTGGTTCAGTTTACTGCCATTTATTCAACTTACAAAAATATGCGAAAACACATTTTTATACATAACTTTTGAACTACTTATCGAAACTTCAAACAATTCAATAGCACCGTATGGGACCCTAAACCAAGTCGAATGCAACTGGTTTGGTCAAAATTGGTTCAGCCAGTGCTGAGAAAACTGCGTGACATTATTGGTCACATACACACACACATACACACACACATACACACACACATACACACAGACATTTGTTCAGTTTTCGATTCTGAGTCGATATGTATACATCAAGGTGGGTTTTCGAGCTTTAAATAAAAAGTTCAATTTTAGAGCAGGATTATAGCCTTACCTCAGTGAGGAAGGCAAAACGAAAAACTTTGCTTTAATGAGAGTTTTATTTTTATTTAAACATTAAAAAACAACTTGAAGATTAGACTGTAGACAAATGTGAGATATTTCCTTATGTACCCTTCCCTGCAAATAGTGCCATAATGTAACTATGAAAAACTCTTTAATAGAAATTATTGAATTATTTATATGATTGATCCTGAAATATTAAAACTCAAACGCTCGAGTAGACATTTGACCCATATTTTTTCTTAAAATTTTTATTACTTTTGGTAGAATTGACCAAATGGGATGCTTCCGGTTGCAAAAGATCCGGATTTGTCTATATTTTTAACTGTCAGATGAGGGACAAATATGGTCTATTTTTACCGGAGATATTCCGGAATCCGTTGGGGTACCTCGGCCCTCCTATATGGGTATTTGGTCAATATAACAAAAACTTTTTCACAGAACAATGCCCGAAACGATACAAAACTTAGTTATAAGATTTTTAAGAAAAAAATAGGGATCAAATGACTACCCGAGCGTTTGAGTGATAAAAAAAACCGAAAAATAATACTGTAGACCAAAGTCAACATCCAGATCCAATGCCAGCCAAATTTTCATTGAAAACAAAAAAAAACGGCGAAGTAAACAATCTTTATTATTTCAAAATAATAATCCTTCACACATGAAGCCTATTGACAGGCATTTCATAATATCAAATATTTCACCATAGTTCAAAGTTTGATTTTGGCATTGAAAACTAGATGAGAATTGCTCTGCCCCTTTTGTTTGCCTAACGTTTTAACACCCGCCAAAGAAGAATTCAAAGCATGGAAATCGTCTGCCTGGTGCTGTGGCGGAATGGAAAAAAGCTCAAGTTCAACTGCGGCGTCGTGCTGCTGCTGCTCATGGTGAACTTTCCACAGTCCGTGGCTGGATTGTGAAACAAAACAAATTGCTTGAACGCTTGGACAGCCGCTTCAGAATGCACAAACATTGTTTTCTAACACTTGGTCGGGTTGTTTACGGAGGTAAACCTATTTGTAGCATAATATTGACCACTAATTTGACTATATTTTCGACGTCAAAGAGCAAACTTGAAAGCTTTCTTAAAACAAATAGACTATTTTTTTGCTACGTGCAGTGCCGTGACGATGTTGTTTGAGCACTTGGCCATTTGCGACATGGTTTGGACTCGAAGCTTCCGAACGAATCGGAGTCAATTAAAGCGATCAACAATTATTTTTCACATTTTCGTCGCTTGTGCAACCCATTGTTGCCGCTAGCTGACTGGCTGACTGGTTGGCTGGTTAGTAGTGGTGGTTTGGCCAGTCGTACAATTTTAAACTGTGAGCTTGCGCGCGCTCTTGCAAGGTCCCCACGCGATTTGTCCAAGCACCCGCTACATGCAATAATCGATAATGGTGACTTTGGCGTATGCCGGGTCTGCCAGGGTGGTTTTACAATCGTTCGTGTCCTGGAACTAATTTGGAACTATTTACGCTTCTTTGTGGTAATAGTTTCTTGCATTTGAACCTTGCTAACCGTTGTGTCCCTTGACCTGGTGTTTTCAGTTTTCGAATCAAAGGGGTGCGCTCGCTTAAAAAAATCGAAATAATCTAGAAGAGAAATGACTTGATTTATTTAAATGACTTTGTGTGTGTGTTAAAATGTTTAAGCACTCAAGTATTTTTTCTAGTGTCAATCAAGACATTTTAGATCAGTTTATAACCCGGGCAGAGATAGTGTAATGCTAAACTGTACTATACTCGAAAAAACTTATCTAGAGTACAGAAAGTACATATCTTGGATTTTTTTAAAGGTTCAATAAGCAAAATTTTTTTTATTTTTTTTTGTATTTTGGTCGTTTTCGAATACTCTTGACTCTGGGCAGTTTCAAAAACACTCAAAAAGCTGAAAATTGACATTTTGTTTATAAATCCCTTTTTTAGACAAAAAAAAAAAACTCTAGATACAAGAAGTACATTAGGGTGACAATAAAACAAAACGTCATCAGGGATACCCCCTGGCTCGATTCTTTAGGTAAAAATAGGTATCTGTGCCAATTTTGAGCCAAACCGGTTAAGGTTGATAAAATCTTTTCTTACAAAAAAAGTTTTCTTTGAATCGCTAATAACACTTCAGGGTTATCTCGGATAGTTTTGCGGTCTACGACTAAGTTGTTTGTCATCAAATTTTACATAAGAATCTCACACTTGGCAATGATTCGACACATTTAACGCCTTCTTTTGATGGAATTTTGAAATTTTCGTTTTCTCCATAAATTTGTTTGATTTTTCCCATGCAAACTTAAACGATCAATAGCGACTTTTCAACCTTAACCTGTTTTGTGTCAAAATTGTCACAGTTACTTATTTTTACCATAAAAATCGTGCCAGAGGGTATCTCTTAAGATTTTTTCAAAAATTTCATTTTTTTCTGTTGCCCTAAGGTATTTTATGCACCTATAATAAAATACTTTTTGCTAAAATCAGGATCAACTCGGATCGATTTGCACCCTTGGACAAAGTTGTAGGAAATTGAATTTTCTACAATAATTTTGCTCTCGGATAACTGCGACCCCTACACCTTAATCGGTTTGGCTCAAAATTATCTACTTACTTTTACCTAAGGAATCGAGCCAAGGGGTATCCCTAATGTTATCCATGATTTTAATTTAGATTGTAGTTAAGTTAATAAAAAAATGGCAATCAAAACATAAACCATTGCTTCAAATTGAAAGTTTAATTTAAAAAAGTGTACAATTGTGTTTTTTCAACTTTTTTAAATACATTATACATTTTGTTTTCAAAATGGCCATCGAAAAATTAATGTCAAAAGCTTTTTTTCACAACTATGAATGATTGAGTCAAACTTTTTGACGCATCGCATTTCAAATACTATCGCTAAACAAACGCAAGTTAGATAAAACTTTAACTCATCTTCGACCAATTCGTCGTTGTCACACGCGATGGTATAATCACTTTTCTTGTTTAGTATTTACCTTATTTGTTTCTTTTAAGACTCAAGGAGTAGTTGCTCTATATTGTACATAAAATAGAATAATGAACTCATTCTAGCTTTGGGCCACCAATCAACGTGAACACTTTTACACAAATATTTTTTTACGAATCATGGACAATCAACAGCCCCCCACCCCACCCTGTTGGATGACTCATTTCTAGCTGAGCGTCTTGTTATATCCACGTATGACGTTTTGCACAATAATAATAGTCCGACCCGAATGCCTCTTGAGTTATGTGGTCCTTAAACGCAAATAAATAAATGAATAATAAAAACAATATTAAGGCTTCATCCATAAAGTACGTCACGCAAAAATCATCCAAAATTTACCCCCCCTCCCCCCCTTTGTCACGCTTTTCCTATACTTATAACACGCAATGTCACACTTGTTCAGACCCCCCCTCCCCCCTAGAGCGTGACATACTTTATGGATGACGCCTAATAGGTTTTTTGAGAAATTTGTTTGCTTACTTTCGTTTTGGTAGTTGTATTTCACTGTCAAAGTGCTGTTAGATAAAGAGTGGAAATGTAATAAGAATAGGAATAAACTTTTTTTCAGGAATCTATACGTTAAACTTATTTCCAAAGCATGTTTAAACAAGTCTTCATTTTGGTGAGATGAATCGATAACTACATTTAGGTAGTTACTAAAAACAAGATTGTCCACAAAACTATTGCTATTCTGAAGATCTAAATCATTTTTTAAACCAGGGGTGACCAAAGTATGGCCCGCGGGATTCGAACTCATTACAGTTAGATAACGAATCTGATTGACTACCAACTGATTCAGGCAGACAAAATGTGGAAATCGGAGGATTAAGTATGTTGCAAATATTTTACAAAGCTTTCGTCGATCAACCCACCCCTTCACCGTTATTTAAAAATAGGCTCAAAAACCAGGAGCAAAAATAAATTTTCAAAAAACTTCAAAACTTCAGAAAAATGCAATGAGCTGAAATTTATTAAATATGCATTCCTTTGCATTTCGAATCATTTGAGCATGCTTGGGTTTATTAAAAAAATGAATTTTAGTGAATTTTCGATGAAATAAATAAATGTTTTTTCGTTAAAATGTTTTTTTGTCGAATCTTTTTTTTTGAAAATAATGATTGCAGTTTAACTATACAGAAGCTTAAAACATTTTCTAACATTTTGAAATGTTGAAATTCTGGCTCTAAACGATTTTTCATTAGCCACACTTAATTTATAGATAAAATTACGCCTTTAGATGAATTGTTCAACATGTAATGTTACCATTTTCGAAGTATAAAAACAAAACTTTGATTTTTTTTTGAAACATAAGTAGGGGAAATATACCCATTTTAATCACTCTAAGCCGTTCGACCAATTCTCATCACTTTTGCCGTTTTCCGCTATTAAATCAGCATTTTCAGATGTATCAACAATGGAGAGTTGCTTGCTCACTTTTATTTGAGCTATTTATAACTTCGGAACAGTCAAAAACACTTTATGAAAGCTGTAATTCATGATCAAAGTGCTGATAGGCCGATAATAGAAATAGGCTGAGAAAGGGTATAGTTCCCCTACATTCAGCTTAAAACTTTTTTTCAAATACCTGAAACAATAAAATCAACGATACCGATAGAAAACCGTTATTTTGTGGTTTCTATTATTTTAAATTGTTTTTTTTTTATATATATATATATATATATAACAAATTAAATCTTTTAAATTAAAATAATGTAATTTATTTTTTTCAATAACTTTTTTTTTGTTAATTTGGCTCGCAAGCTCATTTGAGCTTCAAATTTGGCCCGGCCTCCAAAAACTTTGAGCACCCCTGTTTTAAACGTTTAAAATCATTGGAGATCAAATTGTTCAAACATTCCGTTGATGTTTAGTGTTCAAAAGACTAACAATAATTATTGTTGAATGTATGATAACTCATTGAAATAAGTTAGAGTAATTGAGTATTTAAATTGGTAGAATTTTAATTGGTTAATCATTATCATGTGAACTTTTTTTTTACTGGAATCGGTGTCATTATTACTGAATGTGGATTAAATTAGATGTTGCCATCCATTGAGTATATCTTCACTAAAATTACTAGCTCTTAACATAAAATATTTAAAATTAGCTGAACAAGTTATTGCCAAATTTTTAAAAAAGGGAGAAGGTCACGAAAGCAGACATGTTGCAAACAAATCCGAGATAATGTTTCTTTCACCACGATTGCAACATTACTTAACATTAAACTACCTTAGGATAGGATTTAAGTTAGATAATTAAGAAACAAGCCGGTCTATTTACGGAAATGCCAGCATCCGTAGAAAGCGCCAAGCAAAATCGTGATAATCTTAATATGCCGGACATTCGCACGTGTTTGTGTGTGTGTGCGCGCATTATTTTTGCGCTGCTTTCGTCTTTGCTTACCTTCAATCAGTCTGAGTTCGGCGAAAATCGTAAAACTGCAGACCAGCAGAGCTTTTACCAATAACATCATTTACGGGCAGGTGGTCGTAGCAAGCCGTGGTGGGATGCTGTCTTCGGTGGGTAATGAAATCGTTTCTCTTCAGCTACTGCCACGATATTACACACGATTACTCCCACTGGTCACTTGGATCGACAAGTTTGACGCGGACGACGACAACAACGTGGCTGCTGCGCGTCGAGACGCTCATTTAGGTGCACAGCAAGCAAGCCAGTCTGCGTGCCAGTACTTTCATCCCTTACACAGCCAGAGCCTACTGCAATTGAACCGAGCGCGAGCGCGCGCGCAAAAAAGCAAAAATCGGTGGAGAAGGGGTAAAATTTTTACCAGGTGATAGTACACGACACGACTCTACCTTAACTTTGACTTTTTACGCTTTGTGGCGCGGCGCGTGAATAGACCTAGGCGCTGCAGAAGTGCGATCGTTCATTGGGCAATCGCGAGCCAAGGCAGGAGGAATATAAAAGAGTGTCCGTTCCGAGACCAACTCCGGCAGCTTTAGTGAGTAAATAAAAGCTAGCGCAAAAATGTAAACAACTGATTTTTTCTCTTTTGAACGGCTCACGGCGAGGCAGGAAAAAAACGGGCAAAGACACGGGGCGAATATCTGCTTTCACATGGTTGCTTTCACTTGAAATATTATTGCATCGGCTTCACAAAACACTCTTTTCGGTACTTTACTCTCTTTGTTGTTGTTTTTTTAACCGAACTCGTAATCAACCCGAAAAATCTACTAACGGCTTTTAGGGGCCCAAGTTGAACAAATTATACGGTATATTTTTGACGGTGTTATTTAACGCCTCAAACGGGAAGAGCACTTTGGTTTTTCGAGGACAATAAATTGTCACAGCCACACACTACGCGAGAGACCCTCAAGTGAACCACGATCGACGCATTTCAATAACCGCACACGATGCCAATATTAACATTATGTAATATTTATTTTTCGTACACACAGTTTAGTGACACTACACTATTGTCCAACAACTTGTTTTCCACATGCACCAGCAAAAATTACGACGACTGCATCATTCGCGACGTGTGAGTGCATCAAGCCAGAGCCAGAGAGCGAGAGTCTTGGAGACTCAAAAAAGCTGAAGCGACGAACCTCCTGAAAACCAAAAGACGGCAGCTCGTAAAAACTTCCGAACCGTCTAAGCTACCGACAACGACTGATCGCGGCGACTCACGCGGAGAGCCAGCCTGATGCGTGTTAGCATTAAGAGATTGCGCTCCGCCAACCAGTCGGTCTCCGACGACGACGACGATTATGAGACGCTGCTTCTCCGGCTTCACGGATCGTAAAACGGTGTGGCGCAAGGGAAGTTGGGCAGTACACCTAGTAGTGTGGAAGGATGGTTCAATTACCGTCAACTGGGAAGAATCGGGACTGCAGTTTTAACAGGGATAACATTTTTCTGGAGCACTTAAGGGAGCGTTATTTTATTACGTATCGCAGTTGGGGGTTGTGGGGTTCACGATGGGCGTTTTAAGCACCATATTTTTTTTAATTGTATGAAATTTTTTTAAGAGGATATTTACTCATCAGAAGGGGGGGGGGGGCTGGGGGTTGTGACAGCCCATTTTAAAGGTATTGGAAAGTGAGTGACTGGGGGAGAGAGGCGGGGTCTGAAATCTCGAAAATCTACGGACGAAACATTTGAACTAATTTAAATAGCACAAACGTTATCACAAAACTTTTCAAAAACTAAAACAACCACGCTCGCTCTTGTCCGCGTGGACTTTTCTCCGGCTTTAAACCCGAAGTCTTGAGCACGACGCCGAAGAAAGAAACGGCGGCGCAGCGTATCCAACATCCAGCAACGGTTTGACCCACAATTTCGCTCGCATTTTTTGAGCCCCACACGAAGTAGGAGCCAAAACCAAGAGTCATCCAATTCGCTCTCTCCCCGAAGCTCTTTGCAGCTGCTCAAATTTGGATGCACCGCGATGCGTAGCACGCGGCGCCGTGGAAACTGGGATAAGCCGAAATTCGATCTTGATTGTGTGGGTAGACCTGTTTGGGAGAGATAGAGGGGGGAGAAGCGTGGCTGCGATCAGTAAGAATGGGTGTGTGTTTGCTCTTGAGTCAGCACCTTCAGAATGGACACGTGAGAGGAAAGTTTAAAAAGCTCCCCCACCGAATTAACGAATTCGGACAAAGAGGTATGCAAACAACGAGCCATCAGTGGTTTTCAACCACTTCGGCATGGAGCGAGTAATTATTTTTCTATTCCAAAGTGGTCTGATGATAAACCAAAGGAAATATGAATTAGAAAACTGGAAATTTGTTTGTGTACTGATCTTTACGGATACGGAAAAAAACTTCATTTGGGAGAAAGCATTCATGATTTTGAGGATAACGAAAAATTCTTTTATCGGACACCTAAATTGACTCAGATATACCTTATAACTTCATCATCTTTAGGTCAAAATAAGTTAAGAACGCCATTTTGTACAGCTTTACCGCCATTTACCTCAACTTTTGATATTCACAGATCCCCAAAATTTTATTACAATCCTGAGATATGTAACATAAACCGAAAACCCCAGTGCATTATTTTCACTCTCCATATGAAAGTAGTTGCGATCTGATCGTGCTATTTTGACACACTCTGCAGTTGCGGCTACTGTCCAAAGGAAATTTAGTCAGGGTTTAGCCACACAAGCCCGACTACATTATACATTTTCAATTATTGCTCAGGACACTAGTAACCAAACAACCCGACAATGCACAGAATGATCAACCAATAAAATTGTTTTCTATAATTAACATTGCGTGCTCTGGTCTTTGTTTATTCAAGGTCAACTATTTAACGCGTTTTCCTCGAAACGTCAAAAAGCGACGTGCGACAAAATAGCACGATCACGTCAAATTGAAAGTTCATTTTTTTTTAGAGAAAAACGCGTTTTCTTGAAGCTAGTTATTGTACTAGGGTGGAACCTTATTGTATGGAAATATGAAAATATGGAAGATTCAACCAGTAACTTATATTTTCGATCCCTCAGTCTTAGATAATCTCAATCTGATACTGATCTGATCTCTGGTAAAACACTCTGCTAAAATTTTATTTTTTTTACAGGGTTAAATCCAAAGCGATCAAACATGAAAATAAAATTATGTTCACTTATATTTCGAATAAAACAATTTGAAAGACCTTACAAAAAACTAAAACATCATTTCAATTTGATTGTTTGAAATTTCTATTGAATAGCTTTTTGCAGTGGCGTTTGAAGATGTTATACGATAAGCATTGCTCAGTCATCCAATATTCCACGGTGGAACACTTTGCTAGAATGCTGCGAGACACATTTAAAAAGGTTAACATGATTAAGTACCATAAAATGAATTTTAAACGGTAAACATTAATTTTGGATATCCACAGGACTTGAGAGCTTTCTAAGTTTGTCAAATTTTAGTTTTTTTTTAAACTTCATCATCCCGGTACGAGAATCGAACTTACGACCTCTGGATTGGAAACCCAGTACGCCGCAAGTCGAAACTCATCCCCTACCTTTTAAGGGGTCTGACTTTGCCGAACCAGACAGGAATCGAACCCATCACCTTCCGCTTACAAGGCGAAACCCGTAACCTCACGGCCACGGAAGCTCGGCAAAGTTGTTTGGAACATTGTACTTCTATCGTGTTAGTTTCATAAAATAATAAGATATGATTTTTTAAATTCTAAGTTCCAAAAATGTTGACCGAGCCACCGAACTACGCTACCATCAACCTTACCCCGAAAAGAACATATATTTGGGTAATTCTCCGCCAACTCACACAGCAGTTGCCCCGACCCCTCTTCGATTAGCGTGAAACTTTGTCCTAAGGGGTAACTTTTGTCCCTGATCACGAATCCGAGGTCCGTTTTTCGATATCTCGTGACGGAGGGGCGATACGACCCCTTCCATTTTTGAACATGCGAAAAAAGAGGTGTTTTTCAATAATTTGCAGCCTGAAACGGTGATGAGATAGAAATTTTGTGTCAAAGGGACTTTTATGTAAAATTAGACGCTCGATTTGATGGCGTACTCAGAATTCCAAAAAAAAAACGTATTTTTCATCGAAAAAAACACTGAAAAAGTTTTAAAAATTCTCCCATTTTCCGTTACTTGACTGTAAAAAATTTTGGAACTTGGCATTTTATGGGAAATTTAATGTAGTTTTCGAATCTACATTGACCCAGAAGGGTCATTTTTTCATTTAGAACAAAATTTTTCATTTTAAAATTTCGTGTTTTTTCTAACTTTGCAGGGTTATTTTTTAGAGTGTAACAATGTTCTACAAAGTTGTATAGCAGACAATTACAAAAATTTTGATATATAGACATAAGGGGTTTGCTTATAAACATCACGAGTTATCGCGATTTTACGAAAAAAAGTTTTGAAAAAGTTACTTTTTGCGTTTCTCTTTGTTTCGTCGTCCGTGTCTGTCGCGGGTGACCATGAACGGCCATGATCGATGACGACCAACTTTTTCAAAACTTTTTTTCTTAAAATCGCGATAACTCGTGATGTTTACAAGCAAACCCCTTATGTCTATATATCAAAATTTTTGTAATTGTCTGCTCTACAACTTTGTAGAACATTGTTACACTCTAAAAAATAACCCTGCAAAGTTAGAAAAAACACGAAATTTTAAAATGAAAAATTTTGTTTTAAATGAAAAAATGACCCTTCTCGGTCAATGTAGATTCAAAAAGTACATTAAATTTCCCATAAAATGGCAAATTCCAAAAATTTTTACAGTCGAGTAACGGAAAATGGGAGAATTTTCAAAACTATTTCAGTGTTTTTTTCGATGAAAAATACGTTTTTTCGGAATTCTGAGTACGCCATCAAATCGGGCGTCTAATTTTACATAAAAGTCCCTTTGACACCAAATTTTTATCTCATCACCGTTTCAGGCTGCAAATTATTGAAAAACACCTCTTTTTTCGCATGTTCAAAAATGGAAGGGGTCGTACAGCCCCTCCGTCACGAGATATCAAAAAAAGGACCTCGGATTCGTGATCAGGGACAAAAGTTACCCCTTAGGACAAAGTTTCACGCAAATCGAAGAGGGGTCGGGGCAACTTTTCCCGATTTCGTGTGAGTTGGTAGAGAATTACCCATTTAGTTTTTCGACAATACCAGACGAGATTTTTCTGATCACGCCTTTCGTCGGACGGGGAAGTAAATGTTGGCCCCGGTCTAACCTAGAGGTTAGGCCGTTAGCTCAGTCCAGGTCGTCTCCCTGGGCCCTGTCTCGGTACAGTTGGACAAACAATCCAAAAGGTCGTCAGTTCAAATCCCGGGGTGGATGGAAGCTTAGGTGTAAAAAGAGATTTGCAATTGCCTCAACAATCAAGCCTTCGGACACCTAGTTTCGAGTAGGAATCTCGCAATCGAGAACGCCAAGGCAATACTCAAAAAAAAAATCAAACTATCCACATTAACGACCCCCGGGTCTTTTGTGGTCTCTATTGCAAGTTTCTGCTCGAACCTAGGAGTCCGAAGGCTTGAATGGGGAGAGCACCCAACCCTCTTTCTACTCCAAGGAACCTTCCACCCCAGTGTTTGAACTGGCGACCTTTGGATTGCGAGTCCAACCGCCGCCAGCGATTCCACCGGAGCACTATGGGCCATCTCCATTAGGGTGGGTACGGATTTTAAAAAGTTCTCAGATCAAGTTCTGGTGTGGTTCCCCTTGTAGGGCATACCCATAGGGACTCTCACGCCAAATTTCAGCTCATTTGGTTGAAAACTGGCTTGTCTCAAGCGAGTTCAAGTTTACATGGGATTTACTATGGGAAATTTTGAATTTTCGTTCATTCGATCCTACAGGCCTGGGGAGAACATGTAGAAACTTCTAGGATGGCCATAAATGAGCGGAATCATCTGGAGAACAATTTTCCCTAAGAGACCAGGTCAATTCGTTCAACCCCCATCGAGCTCAACGGCAAAACATCCGGGGTTTTCGGAACCAACGGTTTTCCCCAGAAAAGCATCAAATTTTCCTTAGCATGCTAAAAAAATGGTGGATGAACACCGCGACGCCACATGTCAAACTGCTACCACGTGGACTAACATCGCCTATAAAAAATATTTTTTATTACTTTTTGAACTATACAATTATCAGTAATGGTGATCTTGATACTATTTAGCTGTATTCTAAACCTCCAAAAAAGAAAAAAAAAAACTGTTATGGTGCAAATCTTACAATCACGTGGTAGCTGTTTGCCATGTGGCGTCGCGGTGTTCATCCACCATTCATAGCATGCTAAGGAAAATTTGATGCTTTTCTGGGGAAAACCGTTGGTTCCGAAAACCCCGGATGTTTTGCCGTTGAGCTCGATGGGGGTTGAACGAATCGACCTGGTCTCTTAGGGAAAGTTGTTCTCCAGACGATTCCGCTCATTTCTGGCCATCCTAGAAGTTTCTACATGTTCTCCCCAGGCCTGTAGGAGCGAATGAACGAACATTCAAAATTTCCCATAGTAAATTCCATGTAAACTTGAACTCGCTTGAGACAAACCAGTTTTCAACCAAATGAGCTGAAATTTGGCGTGAGAGTCCCTATGGGTATGCCCTACAAGGGGAACCACACCAGAACTTGATCTGAGAACTTTTTAAAATCCGTACCCACCCTAATCTCCATACAAACAGGCGGCCAAATTTTTTTTTGCTTTTTACATGTTTTTTCATACAAATTTGGGTAATTGTATGGTATTGAAATGGTATACGTCGATTTTTATGACTTTTAATTTTTTTCAATAGTGGATTGTTTATAATAAATAGTCTTTTTAAACATTTGCAAGTGCAAAAGAATTGCGTATATATTTTATTGCAAGTTTATATTATTAAATTATGGATAAGCTAATACATCTCCACTTTAAGGACACAACCCCTCCCTCCACTTTCTTTCACACCCCCCCCCCCTCCCCTCCTCCCCACCAACAAAATTTTGTTAAGCGTAATAAATCCATTTTAAGTCAAATATTTATTATTTACTGCTGTGTGTTTCTTTTTGTGAGTCCATGCCATATAACTTGAGACCCACCGCCCCCACCCTTACGGGCATAAATTGCGAAAATTTTAATTGTTAAATCAAATAACAGAAAAATTAATTTCATTCAGAATATTAATTATGAATTAAAACGATAAAATACAAAACATATTCTTACTAATCCTAATGTTCTTGTTCATGAAAATTCATTTGATTATAGAATTTCTGACGGCTTCAGGATATGTTAAAGGTACTTTTATGATGTTTTGTACTAACCAACATAGAACTTAAATGTGGATCAGTTTCATGGATTGATCGCAGAAATTCATCATGCTAAGTCAATATTTTGCTGAATACTTTTTTCGGTATCAAACTGAGATTCTCCAGTTTCGCTTGAGAAAAACTTCGGTACGAATACCTTATTTTGACTAAGGTACTCAATTTTAAATGTAGGCAACAGAAAATTCCAATAAAGTCATTTCGAACTTCTTGAAACCAGGTATTGATTTTTGAAGCGACGATGCCCACGCTACCTACTTCGCAAGTGAAATAAACGGGCGCATATGTAGATTGCAGCAAATTTTGATAAAACGTAAATGTTCAAAATGGCATATCTCCGAAAACGCAAAAAATCGCAGGCTGGAAATTTCAGCAATGTTAGATTATGATCCAATCTTTCAAGTGATCTTAGTTTCATGTTTAGCATCGGTTAGCAAAAAAAGTACTCGATTAACAAACACAAAAAAATAAGTTTTGTCAAAAAAATGCTCCAGTTATTCGATGAAAACTTCAGTTTTTGGTTTGGAAACAACATTTTATCTATTAATAGTTTCAAAGCTTATCTCATTACCTTTCCAACGATGTATAATTGTCCTAATAAAATATTTAAAATGGCTGAGCTATGTTAAAATTAAACAATCAGCCATTTTTACGAAAACGCTAGTTTTTTACTCCATTTTTTGACTTTCAGCTTGCGTATCTCCGTAATGAACAAACTTAGAGCTTTGAAAATTTGGATTTTTCTTAGTGAGAATGTTTACTTTCGAGAAAAAAATACCAAAAAATATTTGGAGAAGGTCACTTTTTTGAAACTTGGCCACCCAATGTACCATAGTGCGGAGTAGGCTTGGTTTGGTGTGTTGTTTGTACTTATGGCATGGAGACGACTCCTACACCTGAAATGACTTAACGGCCTAACAACTAAGGCCGGGACCGACGTTTTACTTCCTCATCCGATGGAAGGTTGCAGCAGATGGGAAAGCGGACAGCGTAACCATTCGGCCACGCACTGCCATGCTGGCAATGCTGTAAGGCGAATAATTTGATTTGATGAGAAACATTCAGTAAATTTACTTGCAATGAGTTACAGCGAGGAAACATATCCGATTTTCAGTGTGAGAGGTTTTTCAAATTCATCTGAGATGACTAGAACCTTTTTGGTCGAAAACGAGTCACTTTTGACAGCTTCTTTCGATTCACAATACAAAGGAGTTTTATGATTTCTATTGCGGGCTTCACTTTCATTCCTATCTGGTTTGTTTCGTATTTACCCGGCTCGGATCAACGGAATTGGTGATCGCTACTATTCT
The DNA here is from genome assembly GCF_016801865.2 of Culex pipiens pallens. Lineage (NCBI taxonomy): Eukaryota > Metazoa > Arthropoda > Insecta > Diptera > Culicidae > Culex > Culex pipiens. The sequence continues at coordinate 62,925,973 of NC_068937.1, read as the reverse complement.
GAATGCGATTTGCCTATAATGTACTATTCAAGTGTGTATCCTTAAGAAAATGTTCTCTTTTTTATTATTTCGTCAGCTGTGTGCTATCTTGTGGCATAGACCATTTTGGTCGAAAATGAGTTAATGATGACGTTTTGCTATACTTAACAAACACTACAAGATGCTTTAACCCGTTTTTGGGAACTCACACTTGTGACATAGACCAATTTATCATCAAAATGATCATGCACACTTGTGACACGTCATACATGTTGTTGGAAAATTTGGAAAAAAATTCTTGTTTTTCACAAAATTATGTTCTAAAGGCAATGCAACCTTTTGTTTTTGAAAATATACTGATTAAGTCGGTTAAACTATTGATTTAAGCCTATTTTAGTTTGTATGGGAATTCTGAGCACGTAGTACAATTTTACTTTCGAAACACACTTGTGACACGTGCTTTTCAGATTTTTGTTAACATAATTTACTGTATCTTTTAAATGGTGTAACCAAATTAGTTGAAACTTGGAGCGTTTGTTAAGCGATAGTATACAAACCGATTGCTTCAAAAAGTTTGACTCTATCATTCATAGTTTTGAAAATATTTATCGTCAAACTTTAAAAATCGATTTTCTCGAATAGTACTAAATGGTCGTTGTCACAAGAAAGCACACAACAGACGATTTGCCTCTTTTTCAATCTAGAGGATAATGTGAGCTACCAATCCGGATTTTTTTCTAACTAAGATGAATACAATTAACACTCCAGTATAGTTTGTTGTGTTTAATGGTTTTCCTTATCAAAATCATTTGATACTTTTGTGTTAAAAACATCAGACTCAAACAAGACCCTTGTGGATTGCCACGGATACCGTAACTCTTAGCTGAACTCCGATATCATGACTGCAATCTGATGCATTTTAACGGCGTGTGTTACCTTCGCAAGCATATTTTCTAGAGTAACAATTCTCGTTTAACTGCCCACTTGAACGAAAGATAGGCTAGTAGTGGTGATGCTCACAACTTGTGATGTCCGTGTTCGAGGGGTGAATCGCGTAGACATGGTTGTTGATGTTTTTATTTTACTTGTTTTGTCTCGAACCCGCGAAAATAAACATAATGAATAACTCAACGAACTGTAATAAAGGGCGGAGACAGAGCGAGCGGTACAACTGATTACGAAAACAAAGCGAGTTTTGAGATTCTTCGTGAAAGGGGATATCTATTTAAACTGTTTATTTAAGTAGAAATTAGGTTGTAAAGATGAAAGTGGATTGAAATCCTTGGATACTAATATTCTACGACGCGACGGATTGCGAAAGATTGTTCGATAGGGTGCAAACAATATTGATAACAAGAGCTTTATTCTAGCAGAAGATGAACTCTCGACTGGTGGCCAAAAATCTGGCCCGCTTCAAGTTGGTCACGTTCGATGTAACAGATACCCTGTTAAAATTCTCGCGACCTCCGGAGGTTCAGTACGCGTTGGTGGCGCGCCGGCATGGATGCGCCGACGTAGACGAGCGCGCTTTGGCTCGCTGTTTCCGGTCCAACTTTCAGCGGATGGCACGTGACCACCCCAACTTTGGTAAGTGCTCCAAGTCCTTGTCAGGAAATCGCGACTGGCGGTGGTGGTGGCAAACGCTGGTGGTGGATATATTTCACGAATCTCACTCGCACCTTGATCGTACGAAACTGCAAGCGATCGCGGAACAGTTGGTCGAAGACTACCAAACGAGCGATTGCTGGGCGAAGATTGATCAGGCCGACGACATTATTCGGCTGTTTCGTGCCCATTCAAAAGAGGTCGGGATCATATCCAACTTTGACCCGCGACTATCGGTGATAATCGAGAGCATGGCGCTGCCCACGGTGGACTTTATCGTTACGAGCTACGAAGCCGGTGTCCAGAAGCCAAGCAGACAGATATTTGACCTGGCATTGGACAAGTGCCGAGCGAATGTTTTGTCCGGCGAGGCGTTGCACATAGGAAATACTCCAAAGTTGGACTATTTGGGTGCCAAACAGGCCGGCTGGTCGAGCGTTCTAGTCAACGTCGATGAACAGGGAGTTTCTCTGCAAAAAGACATCAACCCAAGGCACGTGTTTAAAAATTTTCAAGAGTTTATTCACGTGCTAGAGACGATAGAGATTGATTGGTGATTATTCTTTGTTTTGGATAGTTCTATTTTTATGATAAATATAATGTTATCAAATTGTGTACATATAAGTTAGTGATTTGCTAAATAAATATCAAACAACAATACACGGTTAACATGAGATCATAAGCACAATCATATAGAGAAAGTCTCGCCGTTTTGAATTACTAACTAAAGCTAAATCCTCCTTCCTTCATAATATACTTAATGCACTTGCGATACAAAACCCTAGAATGTGTGAGCATTGCGACAAATCCCGCAGCCCAAGGCAAACTCCTCCCCGGTGGACGGGTGAATAACGTGCAGCGGACACTCCTCCCCAATCAGCTGCTTTGCCTTGGGACCCGCCGGGCACTTTGGCAGTTTGTTCTTCGGGATGTTGGTCAGCCGCTGGAAATCGTCGTGGCACGTGTCACAAAAATGTGTCGTGCCGAAGCAGAAAAAGACCGCCACTGAGCAGCAGTAGCGGCACTTGTACTCGAGAAAGTCGGTCCCGTGCTTGGGACACATCTTGGCCTTAACCACATCGCTGCATCCGCCACATACCAGCTCCTGGGGGTTGTAGTTCTCGCCCAGCTCGGCGTCGCACCGAGCCTCGCCACCGTAATAAGCCTAGAAAGGGAGGACAGAGTTGTTACACGTTAAAAAGACCAATCAAGAAGCAAAGAAAGAATCTTACCTTTTCACATTGGCTGCAAACGTAATAAGCGTAGCGTTCCATAGCGTAAGTGGACAGATCCTTGCTATCGAGATTCTTGGCCAGACCTTCGTACTCGAGCCTGAAATAAAAAAAAAATCGTTAACATAATTTTTTTTTTGTTCAGTGTCTTTTTTTTTTAAGAAACTTTGTACATTCTTTGCTTTAAATAATTTTGAATGCAAAAAAATATATCTTGAAAAATTGATCTTAAGTACAGTCCAGACTCGATTATCCGAAGGCTTCAGAAAAAATCACTTTGAATTATCGAATCACGAAAAACATGTTTTTTTTTGCTGTCCAATTTTTGATTGTCGAGCTTGAATATGACCTCTAACTACGCTGAAGTGATTTACAGTTTTTAAATCCAAGATGACGGCCAAAATAGCGGTGAAAAAAATTTCATTTCAATAGACAATCAACTATTCAAATTCGACTAAAATGGGGAATTTGATGTTAATAACAAGAAAATAATAATAAAGAAAAAACTTTTTTTTTGTTTGAGATTCGATTGTCCGAAGTCCCATACAAACCTTCGGATAATCGAATAAACTTCTGATAATCGAGTCTGGGATCCACAGGCTGTAATTCTAAAATGTTTAGTGTTTTAATAGCCTAATATTTCACCCATTTTTTTTTATTTTTAAAAATTTTAAAGGTAATAAAAATGTTAAAATATTAAAAATTTTTGAAGTTATAAAAAGTTTATATTGATCTCAATCTACTACAGAGCGGATTCTTTAATTCGAATTTCGATACTTCGAATGTCCGAACGTATTCGCACTTAACCGTCAAAACCAGTTGTCAAATTGATGTTGACGTTTCAACACCATTGTTCGACAATTTCCGAACACGTGGTTTCAAGCTTTTAACAGCTATCAGTCGTTACAATTAGCGAATATTAATTCGATCATTCGAATACAGTAGCACTTACCTCATCAATGCCTTTCGCTTGACATCCGCTTTCAACGCAACGATCGGATCCAATATTTCCGCCAGCGCCGAATGCTGAATGTCCATCTTGCAGATGGGACACTGCGAAAACCCGAAACTAATCCGCGGCCCGTTCCACCGCCTGGTCAGAACCGCCTTACTGCAGTGGAAGTGAAACACGTGGCCACAGTCCAGCTGAACGGAAGGAGCCGACGAGAGGGCCTCAGTGAAGCAAATCATACACATGTCGTCTGCGTCCTGCGTCAACTTCGGTTGCTCCGCTCCGCTGCCACTGCTGGCCTTACCCTCGGACGTGAGACACTTTTGCTGCAAACATGGCAGACACTTTTCCTCGTTGACGATTCCACCGCACAGATGGCCACACGGATGGATTTTCGCACAAGCACTTGCCGCGTACTCCTGGCACTGCTGGTCCACGCAAACATTTCCCACCGCCAGCAGACCGGTGCTGCCAGTCACTCCGCAAAACCGGCACACGCCAATCGCGGCGTTTGGCGGATCACAAACCAGCGTGTTGTTTCCATTGCGAAATTCGAGCATTCCCTTGAGCGTTTTCGAGTCGACAAGCGCCAACAGCCAAAACAACTTGGCCCGGCCACAGCTTTCGTGCAGCTCGACCCGAATGGCCTCCTCTTCCTCTTTGCAAACCTAAAAGTAGAGTCGAGGAATAGAGAAGGGAAAAGAGAAGCTGCAACCGGGAGAAGATCTTACCGTGCGATAATGATTTCGGGTCTTTCGGTTCAAGTGCAAAAACCGGTCACAATCGGAGCACAGCGAACCGCACAAGCTGCAGATGATCATGGCGTACGTAACATCATCGTCGTGATTTGAGCAAAGCGGCCGGGACTCGGACTGTTTTGACCACTGGCTGGACGATAATCTGTGAAAAAAGAAAGAACATTAGCCAAGCTACAAATTTTCTCACCACAAGTTACTCACTTTTCCACGTGGTCACGATCCAGGACGCACAAACTGGCCAGCGCAAGCCACAGCGTCGGAGTCGTCATGCACGTCTCCGGCACCCGATAAACGTCCAAAAGCCTCGTTATGTTCAAAATACACTCCGCGATGGCAGCCTTCGTGATGAGTGACCACTTTTCCGACAGTTTACCATGCGCCATGTCGCGAATCAAAGTCATAATATTATCCGCCTGTTTGGACGAAATTGTTCCGTTTAAGAACCACCGCGGCTTCACCCCGACCGTCTCGATCCGAATGCCCGGCTTCGAAGAACACGCCGCACCAACGCCGTCAAAGTCAACCGAATTGTCGTCGTTGGTTTTGTCATCTAAGAATTCCGACGACGAGCCCTCAAAGTCGTACTGCTCCGCCGCCGGGCTGTTGTCCTTTTGGCCAGGAGCACCAACCGGGTGGTCCGATTCAGCGTTGCTGAATTGGGAATTGGTCATCGAAAGCTTGTTCAGCGTGGACTTTTCATAGTCGTCAATTTTGCAAATATTCATGTATCGCCACAGCTTCATGGTTGGTGGATTTTTGTTCGAGTTGTTCTTCACCTTGATCTGCACCTGAAGAGCTTTCGCGATTACGGCTAGGAAAATGTCCAAAATGCCGCATCTGTAAGGTAAAAGGCGTTAGAGTGACTATTTTTAAATTTAATAAAAGTTATGAGGTCTTTAAAGCTATAATCACGGCAAATAATGTTCATAGCATTTACGGAAAATCTCACAACGATTCATTACTCGAACAAAATTATACGTAAGCGGGGGATTCCCCTTCTTCCACATCAACGGTTAACTTTACGGGGTTTAACGCTTAAATATTTCGATGCCCTCTTATGCTAACTAGAGAGCAATGAGGCTAAATCTGGGCTCTGATGACACCATCTAGGTCCTTAAATTTGGAATTGAAGTGACCGCATTGAAATTTTAGCCGATTTGGTTTATCGAGTCCCGAGATATCTTGAGACCCTTACATGAATTCTAGACTTTTTTTAAAGGTCTTATCCAGGTTTTTAAGCGAAGATGGCGTTCGAATGTTGAACGTCCGAAATGTCAAAATCGCGCAGTAGCACCAACATTAGAAAAAAATGCGGCTGTCATGCCATGGCACACTTTTTTCGTAATGTTGGTACCACTGCGTGATTTTGACATTTCGGGCGTTCACCATTCGAACGCCATTTTCGCTTAAAAAGCTGGATAAACATACTAAACACAATAGAGCTTTATGACGTTTCGCGTACGCACACTAGCGCATCATTTGGTTTTGCTGGCTGACAAAATTTAACCTCACTTTATTTTCGTGTACGTGCACGCAATACATACGCACGTAGAATGCTCTATCGAGAAATTAAAAGTGAGAGTGTGTGCAACATGGAGTTAAACTTTCTGTGAAGATGACCATGGCAATTTGAAAATTTTAACTCCATGTTGCACGCACACACTCTCACTTTTAATTCCTCGATAGCTTATAGGATCTTTAAAAAAACTCTAGAATTGAGTGCTACCGGCTCCGTGGACTAATGGTTGTAGCTTCTGTCTCAAATGCAGATAGTTTATAAGTGCATCTCCAGCGCGGGTAGCAAACATCGAAGCAAATCAAATTTGCACCCGACGTCAACCCCACCGCGGTACCTGTCGCGGTAGCAAATTTGCTCTCAGTTCTTCGGGATTTCACTTTGCTACCCGTTATTTTACTGGTTTGCTACCGTGGCAAATGGAATGATGCACGGAAAATCGAATCATGCACGGATTTTTTTAATAGTTTTTTACATAATTTAAAAATAAATGAAAAAATGGAAAAAATAAATAAAAAAATTTAAAAAAATAAAAAAATAGGCCGTTGCAAATATTTTTCTAAAAGTTTATGTAGAAAACAAGCCATTTCATCTAATACAACGTCGAAGGGTGATCAGAAATGACTTAAGTAACCATTCCAACATAGTTTCCTTGAAGTTTGATAACTTTTATGAAAATAGTCACTTAACAAAACTAACATTTTTGAAAATAGTGTACATATGTCGAAATAAGACACTATTTTTACAAATAAGCGTGAACACAATTAAAAAATCAACTAATGTTGCATTAAACGTCATTTGTGAAGCTACCAGGAGTGAAATAATCCATTTAGCTCAAATTTCGCAATTTTTGATTGTTTTTATAAGGAAGGAAAAGGGTGGTCCATTCTGCCCCCAAGTGGATTTTAATTTAACACTTCCCCCACCAAGCCTCTAAATGATTTGAAGGTTCCGTTGTAGTTTGATTAGCTTTGTAATAGCTCCTGGTAACATTATAAACATTGAACAAACTTTTTCAAACAATCTAACTTTCGTGAAAGCTTATTTAAGAACCTCGAAATAAACAACATTTACGTGGTTTTTCAATAAATTTACATTTTTGCTCATAATTCGGAAAAATACAATGAATTCAAACGTCGTTTTCGGTATGGTGATGTTATTTGACGTCCTTTATAAGACCCTTGCCTTACAGTTGGCCTAAATCCATTCTAAAGCCCAAAACCAAGGGTGGCCCATTCTGCCCCCATGGTCCATTCTGCCCCCACTGCCCTTAATGCATTTTAAAACACGTTTTTCATTCAAATGTTGAAACCATGGCCCGTAATTTCAATTTTTATACTTTTTTGTCCCCCCCCTCGACTTTGGTCAGAGTTGAGGGATATAAACTTCAAAAAATATTTGCAACGGCCTTAAAAAAAACATTAAAAAATTGAAAAAAAAATTCAAAATATAGAAACAATAAAAAAATTATAAATTTAAAAACATTAATAAAAAATTTAAAATAAATTAATAAAATTGTAAAAAAATTAAAATTAAAGAAATCTTAGCTTTTTTCAACGCATTTTTTTTATTTTTGAATTTTTAAACTGTTGAATTTTTGAGGTAATAAATTTTTGAATTTTTAAATTTTTGAATTTACAATTTTTTAAATTTATAAATGTTTTGAATTTTTGAATGTTTAGAATTCTTGAATTTTTGAATTTTTGAATCATAGACAAGAGCAGACATACAAAAATCTCCGAAACACGCATTCAAAACTTTGCCCCCGGCTTGCCGGTACTTGTCGGGTATCAGAAAATGAGTACCCGATAAGTACCGACACATATTTTTCTTCTACAGCTGAACTTGAGATCAAATTTGATACCTGCTTTGCTACGCGCGGTGGGAGACTCGGGGGCAAACTCGAGAGCAAATTTGGTGGGAATCAAATCGGGTAGCAAATTGTTTAACTTTTGACATTTTCGAAAAATGAAATTCTTTGAAATTTTCAATAGAATTAAAAAGTTTAATAAACTTTTAGCCTTTCTAGGCATGAATCAACACGTAATTATTGATTTTGAAGGTAAACTAGAGCAAAAAATTATAAAAAACCCATCGAGAAATTAAATGTGAGAGTGTGTGCAACATGGAGTTAAACTTTCTGTGCAGTTGCTGTGAAGGTTCCCATGGCACTTCGAAAAGTTTAACTCCATGTTCCACGCACACACTCTCACTTTTAATTTCTCGATATCTCGAAAAAAAAAAGTTATCAGAGATGGGTTTTGATCGTGTTTGTTACCGTTGTACATACAAATTGACATAGGGCTTTAGTACCAAATTCGAACGTATTCGAATTAAAAAGTACACAAACGATGTTGACTTTTGGCAGCTGTCAGTTGTTTGCTAAACCGCTCTATATTGAATATGAGCAAAAAAAGAAAGAAATCAACCTCTTTTCTTCGAAATGATGGTCTGGGAAGCATGACGTACACATATCTACGACCTAGGATTTGAATCGCGAGGATCTCTGTCATTCTGAAATAGGTTTGTTAGGATGGCTAACATTTTATGCTGTATCAGCATTAAAATCAAATCTGTTACAGATTATACTTCCCCATAATATCTTAGCCAGTCGCCGGGAATTTGATCAGAAGTACACACACACACACACACACACACACACACACCCGTAAATGAAGTGAGTGTTTTCAGAAAAAAACGCGTTACAAGTTTGACAGTTTGGCATATGGCAAATGTTCTTACTTTTGCCATTTGGACGTTGTCGTGCTATCTTGTCGCACATTTCTTTTTGACGTTCCAAGAAAAACGCGTTTTAATGTTTGACCTTGAATAAACAAAAAATATAGCACGCAATGTAAACAATAAAAATCAGGTTTTGTTTGGTTGACCATTTCGTGCATTGTCCCGAAGTTTGGTTGCCGGAGTCCCGAGTTATGATCACAAATGATTACGGTAGTCGGGCTTGTACTTGTGTCAAACACGTTCTGAGCTGAAATCCCTTTTGTCTAGTTGTCGAAATTACTGCAATTTTCAGGGTGTGTCAAGAAAGCACGACAAATTTGAAACTTCTTTCATTGAAGAGTGACAACAATGCACGGAGTTTTTTCGGTTTTCATTGAATATCTCAGGATTGAAATCGAATTTCGGGGAACGGTGAAGGTCAACCTTGATGAAACTGTCAGAAGTGAGAGAAAGACTAATTTGAAGTCATGTGAGACGAACTAAAAAAATATATAAATAAACCTGGGTTTTTTACTTACTTATTCATATTAAACATCTCATTGTTCTGACTGAGCAGATTAAAGTCAATCTCCGGAACCTTCTCCACTCCAAGCAGCTCGCAAAGCGTCTCTGGTGAAATTTCCGGTAAAATGCGCCGGATCAGCGCCGTAACCTGCCTCTGGACGCGATCACTCCCTGTGTGCAGCAGCGAGAACAAATCCTTCAGTAGACCGTGCTGGTGCGATAAATACGATCGTCCAACGGCACTCCCGGACAGCGCCAGCACCATGCTGAGCATTTCAAAGCAGTACGTGTCGTTCAGCTTGAGATTCTCCTCAAAGTCGGTTTCATTGTCCGCGCTGAACATGACGTTGTGCTCCCACTCTTCCCGCGAGCGCAGCGCTTCCTTCTGGATAGCGTGCACAATGTGGACGATGATTTGCTTCTGGAGGTGACTCAGCTTGCTACGGCTAAACAGGATGCCGACCATGTGCTCGCGTAAATCGAGCGACTCCGTTGAGGATGAGATGACCGTTGATTCGGTGATCTTGGACGAAGTCGGGGTGTTTGCACCGAAATTTTTACCACTCTCGAGAATTAGCTTCCCGAATACCTGTCCCGTTAGTAGACGGAAAACACGCAGCGTTTCCGCTTCGCAGTTTTTCTGCTGGATGTAATTGGCGCTGGTGTGTTTGAGGTTGTGCTTGAACTGGGACGCTTTATCTTCGGCAGTGTAGCCAAGCAGTTTGATCTGGCGAACGCGGAGGGTCGCTTCCGGGCCACGGAATTCCATCCGGTAATGGGTGCACTCGTCGTCGGATATCGTTGCCGATATCCAGCTGCACACAAGTGGATCGACGTCAATGGTCTTTAGAAGTGACGTTTCGCCAAACGAACTGCCTCCGTACAGAAGGATGCTGGACACTTTGTTCTGTAAGAATATTTGTTGAATTACAAAATTTGCAAGAGTAGGTATAGTAGATAATACGCACCCCAATATCCCGACTGTTGTCGATGTGAATACAGATAACCTTGCAGTGATAATTGGTTCGATTCATAGTCAGTTCGATGATCTTAGGTTTGTTCCGATCCTCCTCATCGCTTTCCCAGAATGTCTCCGTCGAGTTGTCTATCAACGAATTTGCCAACGCAGGTCGCGATGAAACTACAAGCTGGAAATTAAGAAGTTAGTATGTCTCCCTTTAGCGATCAATATTAATCAAACTCACATCGAAAATCTCCGTAATATCGCTGAGCATGCTGATCCGGATGCATTCCTCCGTAAACACATCGACGGCATTCGAGTAGGAATTGAGCATGGCCACCGACGGAAGCAGATTTTCATCGTTCTGCTCCTCGGATTTTGACAAAATTTTCGAAATGTTCCCGAAAACGTGCGACCGGTGCAAGAACTGGTGGTCAGATTGTTTGAACTTCAACCCAAAACACTGGACGGCAGTCTTCTGCAAGGACGATCCCGACGGCAGGAGCAGTGTTAGATCCGCAATAGTGTGCAGCAGCGAGTGCAAACTTTGGGAGAGCGTTTGCGAGAGTGGTCCGTTGAACTGGTTCGAGCCCGGATGTTCCAGACCAAGCACTCCCTCGTCCAGCTTCGGTTCATCCTCGCAGTCGTGTGTCGAGTACGAAAGCGATGAAATGAACCACCACATGATGTCGTGTAGTCCGATCGGTTGCGTCACGGATCGAAGCAGCCAATTTAGAGCTTGCAAGCTGTAAATGTTGCAAATCGTTTTCCGCAGATTCCGGGTCATCAAATGGCGAAGCTTTTTCAGGTCATGCTTCTCCAGCATAAAAATCATCGACGGACGATTGAGCAGTGACAGAGCTCCCGCCTGAACATCCAGCTTATAAGCCGAGTTGCCCGAACTTCCCGATCCAGAACCGTCCGACTTTTCATCAACGTTCTTCAGCTTCTCGCTGCTCTCTCGTGCGTTGCTGTGGTACATCTCGAGGAACTCTGAGAAATTTATTTCTTCCGGTCTCTTTCCACTCGCCAGCAGTGTCGCGCGGGGATTTGTCTGAAGATTGTTCTTATCATTGATCTTGTTGTTAACTTTGTTTTTGCTTCTACTGTTGGGAATGTTATCTTTAGCCAAACTGTTATTCAACAAGTGCTCCGGAACAAGTTTTTGCAAATAAACCGAAGGATAGTTTAGCAGATTCGAGTCCCCACTCGTACACGTGCACTGCTTTTTACGCCTCATAACCACATTGCAGGGACCATCGCCCTTGCCACCAATTTCGCCCTTTCCCACCGGATTGTATTCTGTGGCGAGCTTATTCTGCGGTGTGTTCCAACCCTGGCCCATCGAGAAGCTCCGATGAAACTTACTCGTCGACGGAATTGCCGGCGACGTTTGGATGTTTTTCAAGTACGAATCAGCCGCCTCCATCGAGAGGTCTTCGATTACCTGAAAAGTTCGTTAGAAAATTGTGTTAGTAACCAATTCTACTTCCCTAGCAGCAAAGAGCATAAACCTTAAAATCATAAGCATGCATATCACCAAGATTCATCCCGAGCAAGTCACAGGTTAGATCGTTGTTAGTTTTTGCTCCGAGAGTTTCCATGCTAGCGAGCAGTTCTGGTGGTGGCCACATTAGTTCTGGAAAATTAGTTATGTCAAAGGTTATGGAGTTAGTTTAGTTGTTAGTATATAGAAACCGTCAATTGGGGCAAATCGGCACTACAAGCTATACGCTATAAATTAGGAAATCGATGCACTAATTTAGTTTATCTATATTTGTTCCAACCGAAGTCAATCAAAATAAAATCAAAACAATTCGCCCTATTTGTTCCGATTCGCCCAAGATGACAGTAAAGGTGTAGAAGGAAATGCTTATTAAAACAATTATGCCAAATATCAGCTCATTTTCGCAATTCGCAATTTTCAGTGTAAGAACGGGCCCGTAGCCACGGAGGGGGGGCTGCAACCCCCCCCCCCCCCCCCGAAATTTTTCCCATTTTTTTTAAAATGTACTACCTTAAAAAATCTCAAAACAATGATTGTGTGTTCTCTCCACAGAAATAATTTGTAAGATAGAGAATCAAGAATAGATTGATCAAACGAAGTAATTTGCCTGTCCATTGCCGAGCTCAGTTTTCGTAGATTATGGATCCAATATTTAAAAATTGAGCTGCAGATTTGAACATCGTTCCATTCAGTAACATTTCATTTATCCCATAGTTTTAGCATTACATTGGTTAGGGTGGTCCAAATCTGGGCTTTCTTGAGGCTACCCCCTAAAATCAAAGATTGATCACTAGCCTAAGTTCCAAATTTGAGCTTTTTATGACCACTGACCACCAAGTTTGGGAAAAATCGTCAAAATGTATGGAGAAAAGCAACTGTTTCAGTTTTTGACCTGTGGAAGACGCAATAACTACCCAGTTCTTACCAATTTTCATAAATAATATCTTCTTTAAATTTGGAAAAACTTTCCCGAAGACCCCTTTTTTTTGGGTTTTTTGCTAAAAAGTTATTAGCCTTCGAAAATAGCAATATCCGGGGCTACATAGAAATAATTAATTTTTAAACTCATGTCTGTGTGCTAGCTTGCCTGGCAATGCACCTGTTATGTTGCGCAAAAATGGCCATTTTCGGAAGCTAATATTTTTTTAGCAAAAATCCTTAAATCTCGTTGTCTTAATTATGATAGTCGAACATAAGTAAAAAAAAAGTAATCCACTTTAACGACCCCCGGGTCTTTTGTGGTCTCTGTTGCAAGTTTCTGCTCATTTCTAGGCGTTCGAAGGTTATATGTGGTGTGCCACCCAAAATCTCTTTTACGCAAATGGACCGACGTTTTACTTCCCCATCCGATAGAAGGCTCGAACTTAAGTATGACCCCTGAAGAAACATAAAATAATTTAGAATTTTTAGATTCAAAGTGGCGGCCAAAATGGTGGCCAAGAAATATTGTTCAAATCTAACTCAAATGTGGTTGCAGATGCCGAATTTGATGTTAAAAGCAAGCAAATAAAAAAACGATTTCAATTTGTTCATGATTCGATTATCCGAAGTCCTTCGAACTTTTGGATAATCGGCTTGTCGAATTTGGACTGCATAATTAATAACCCTTCTTTATTTGCGTTAAAACCCCTTATCTTTTTGAGGACCTTCATACTATTAACAAATGTTTTTTTTTCTACATTTTTCAAAATATGCCATAATTTCTACAAAATTCAGATTATGTTTTCAAAATCTACCTTAAAGAAAAATGCTTAAGAAATATCTGTGTGTAATTTTTATTACTTTTTCGTAATCCTTTTTCCCGAAACCACTCGTCCAAAATGCTTACTTTTGGTCACATTTATTTGTTTCCACCGTGGCCACTCTCCAATTTTTATTTAATATATCAAAAATCGAAAGATCAACTAAGTGAATCCTTATTATCAACTAATTTTCGCTTTGTGCATGAGCTTGCGATTTTTGAAGCAAGAAATAAAATGATAAAAATATTCAAAATGCAAAAAAAAAAAAGAAAATTCAAGCTTGGATTCAAAAACTCTGCAATTAAATTAATTAAACATCATTTTCAAATTGTTAAATTTCTGATAAATATAAATAAATCTTTTTCATTTTAATTTTTTGGATTTTATGGATTATAATTTCCATTTTGAAGATTTTAAAATGTCTTTATTATTTTTTTTTTTAAATTGTATTTCATTGTAAATATTTTCCAAAGTTTAGTTGCCACCCTTTCAAAAGGGGCAGAGGGCAAATGCAATATTTTTTTTTTTAAATAACTTCACAGCTTCAATGGAAATGGAAGTCTAATCAACTGAAAACAGTTATTTTTGTATTCATAACTTATTTCGATTAAGTCCTTTTAGGAGCAGTGACAACACAATTGAAATGTTTTTTTCTGCGTTGATAATCATGTACGACATGTTTGGGCTCGTTTAAAAATATTTAAAATTTTTGTAACATTTCGTTGAACCGCGGCAAGCTTTTTTTCACGAAAAAAGCTTTTCGCCAGTAACTAGATATTTTGAAAACTAATGATGCAAAACAACTGTACTGATTTAAAGTGAGGTTTTGAAACACTTTTAAAATGATAAACCAATGGCTTGTAATTTAAATTTTTATATTTTTCATTGTTTGCTCTACCCTGTCGACTTTGGTCAGAGTTTAGTAACATAAAGTTCAGAATAATATTTGCAACGGTCTAATTGAGAAGTTAAAAATTTTACTGCTTTTAAATTTCTAAATTTTAGATTTCAAATATTTTGATATAACACAAAGAAAAGCCAGAAATCAAAAATAACAATAATAAAAAAAATCACAAAATTTATAATAACAATTAAAAATAATAATTTAAAAAAAATCAATAGAACAAAAAACAAAAACCAAAACATAAAAAAAATAATAAATATTAAAAAATATCAAAATTTTAAAAATACCATTGTTGTCCCATTGATTATTGTTATGACTTTTCTCTTATTTTAAACTTAATTCTGAGCAAAAAACAAAATCCATTCTTAACATATTCGGCATTTTAAGATTCAGCATTTTGACAGCCGGCTTCATGTGGCAATTCTTCAATATTATTTTAGCGAATACATTTTTTTCACACGTTATTCTCAGTCGCATTCAAATAAACAAATCAAAATCTCATCAACACATATTGCACCCGAAGAAATATCCAAAGCCGTTTTTGTTCTGTTCCTTTTCAGCTGCGTACCGCTAAAGCAAAATCTTTCCGTAAATATTTTCTTGACTGTTTCTTGAGTATTTTTTGGATGGAGTTTTAAGAGTCTCTTTTTGCCTTCCTGCTCTAAAAATGAACTTTGTAAAAAACGTCGTAGACCCACCTTCATGTATACATATCGACTCAGAATCGAAAACTGAACAAATGTCTGTGTGTATGTGTGTGTGTGTGTGTGTGTGTGTATGTGTGTGTGTATGTGTGTGTGTATGTGTGTGTGTATGTATGTATGTGACCAACAAACTAGCTCATGTTTCTCGGCACTGGCTGAACCGATTTGACCCAAACCTGTTGCATTCGACTTGGTTTAGGGTCCCATAGATCGAGTTTTATACAGATTGAAGTTTCGATAAGTATTTCAAAAGTTATGTATAAAAATGTGTTTTCACATATATCCGGATCTCACTTAAATGTATGTAAACTATGTCCGGATCCACCATCCGACCCATCGTTGGTTAGGTTATCGAAAGACCTTTCCAACGAGTCCAACACATTGAAGATCTGGCAACCCTGTCTCGAGATATGGCCCCTTAAGTGATATTGATGTACTTTTTGGAAGCCGAATCTCACTTAAATGTATGTAAACTATGTCCGGATCCACCATCCGACCCATCGTTGGTTAGGTTATCGAAAGACCTTTCCAACGAGTCCAAAACAATGAAGATCTGGCAACCCTGTCTCGAGATATGGCCCCTTAAGTGATATTGATGTACTTTTTGGAAGCCGGATCTCACTTAAATGTATGTAAACTATGTCCGGATCCACCATCCGACCCATCGTTGGTTAGGTTATCGAATGCCTTTCCAACGAGTCCAAAACATTGAAGATCTGGCAACCCTGTCTCGAGATATGGCCCCTTAAGTGATATTGGTGTACTTTTTTATTCCGGATCTAAAAAATAGATGAAATTTGTGTACAGCCATTGTTGGTAATGAGTGAGGAAGGCTCCAACCACATAGGTGGATTAAGTTAGTTTTTTTATTTTCATTTGAATGTAAAATATGGTTCTTGTAGCAAAATTCATACTAAGATTAGATTTACAGGAATAATCTACTTGGTTGAGGAATTCTTACATAAAGTTTTCTTTACTTTTAAAACATCATAAATTGAAGATTACAATAAACACATGATAATTTAAAAAAATCAGAAATTAAAAAATAACAAAAACTATAAAAATAATAAAATAATTAATGCTAAAAATCCTGAATTTTTATAAAAATAAATTTTAATTATTTCAAAATAAAGATATTCAATATTCAAACATTTCAATAAATTATGTTTTTTCATCTTAATTTTTTGATGCTTCAAAAATTTTTATGTTTGAATTCTAGTGCAGACTAAGATTAGATTTACAGGAAAAATCTAATTGATTTATGAATTCTTACATGAAGTTTTCTTTACTTTTAATTTAGCAAGGTTTCTCAAATATAAAATTTCTAAGCCATAAAATGTTTAGGATATTGTTCCCAGAGTCAAGATATTTCTTGAATAAATATCGGTTCTAATAAATGGTTACAATACTATATTATTCAACATAATTTTTATTAGTTAAATCTCAGAAATCCAAAAAAATGATTTCATTTGTGTTTTTGTTTTTGTTTAGAAAGATACAGAAAGGCTTTCTATAACCAGCACAACCAATTCACTTTTACGTTATTTTACTCCTTCATCTTTTAAAATCATATTGGTTATCAACACTTATTTTAAAAATTAATTCAGTTTTGACAGTCATTTCAAAATAAAGAAATAAGTAAATTGAAGATTTTAATTTGTGAATCATGTTCGCATTTATATTATTTATCGTTTAAGTTTATTTTTTATTTCAAGAAGATGTGTCTCAGGAACTAATAGACCAATTTCCAATGGTTCTTAGTCCTTACACGATAAAGAACAATACAAACTTTGCTTGAAGTTGCTGTTACATCATTTTTATTAAAATTACTTGTTAACATTCCAACGCCCAAGGCTCCAAAAAAGTTGGAACGGTAACTTCAACTCGCTGGTTCTCGGGCATAACTCACCCAATCAAGACGATTCTTTTTTCCAGTGATTTGTTAGGATGTCTAGATGATCCTAGAACTTTGCCGAACTCAATTTGATCAAATCTGTAATTTTTGCGATCAAAAACATCGTTCCAACTTTTTTTTTCGCGTGTAAAAAAAAATTCGCCAAAAATTCCGCGGAGGCAGTCTTTTTGAAAAAGTTGGAACGATGTTTTTGGTCGCAAAAATTACAGATTTGATCAAATTGAATTCTGCAAAGTTCTAGGATCATCTAGACATCCTAACAAATCACTAGAAAAAAGAATCGTCTTGATTGGGTGAGTTATGCCCGAGAACCAGCGAGTTGAAGTTACCGTTCCAACTTTTTTGGGAGGCTTGGGCGTCCGTGTAAGTTGGACATGCGTTGGGCGTTCCAGTGTTAAACAGTTTGTACACTAGTTTCAATAAATTTGATAATGTTAATTTTTGCGTTTTAATGAAATAAGCACTTCGAAGCACTGTGCATTTAATTTAAAATCAATTATTTCTATGAATTCATGGACTTTAAAATATGTTGACTCTGGATATCACTGGATAAGAATGTCTTTAAGCATTTTTTGACACTCGTTGGTTGAAATTTAACCGTTTATTCGATCGGAAAATTTATTTTTAATTTATTTTTTTTTAATTTCAAAGATAAGCAACACTGAAACGATACATTGAAATTTTACTTAAAAATTACTTCTAATTAAGATCTGATTTATTTATTTTTTGTCAATTTTTTAAATCCTCAAATTCTGAAACAAATTTGTCAGATAAACCATCACAGTGATCACACAGCTGAAAATGCAAATCCAGACGGTTTGAAATTTGATAGTTCAAATTTACCAGTTTATTCGTGGGTTTTTCTCTCAGTATAAAGTACAAAAATAAAATACTTATGGTTAGATAAATCGATATTTTTTTCAGGATTTTTTTTGTTTCAAAATTTGTATTCAAGTTATGTATATTTTAAATTTAGCGACAGTTTATCACGAAATTCAATTACAATTAAACAATTCAAGAAAATGTAAAAAAACACTTTCTTCTGTACTCCTTTAATACAAACTAGCTGTATGAATAAAGATAAACTTTTGATGAAGGAGTTTCTTCAATACAGACATTGAAAACT
Organism: Culex pipiens pallens; assembly: GCF_016801865.2. NCBI lineage: Eukaryota > Metazoa > Arthropoda > Insecta > Diptera > Culicidae > Culex > Culex pipiens. Next base: position 62,907,826 of record NC_068937.1, on the reverse strand, counting down.
TAAGAAGAAAATCTTTTTAAACATTTTTGCATACATTATTTTACAATTTTACAATTCATCTTAATAATTATACCATAAACCAAGTGATGGTTAAAATAATTTGCTGGTTTCTATACTCTTTGAATTTTTGCACCCAAGCACCCCCCCCCCCTGGCTACGGCCCTGGTTAATAAATAGAGGTAACAAACAGGCATAGATTGTATTGAGGGCAATTTACAGGGAAGATGAGACATTATTCAAATAGATAAATAAAGAAAAGGTACATGATAAACAAAATTGACATCGCTGCCAAATTGAGGGAAAGCAGACAGTTTGTTACAGCAGCATCAGTTGGTAAAATAGAGTGGATAAGCGTTGAGAAATAAGAGAAAAAAAAATCGAAATCAAAATTTAATGGAGGATAGTAAACAGAAGCCGTTTTAGAAAATCAATGAAACAAAATAAACAGAAGATAGCTGTTAGCTGAAATGGAATGAAGAGGAACCCCGTTCTGCGATGCTCTGGTACATCCACAGCAGTTGACTCAACAAACTGCGAATCAAAACAATACCGTCTACAATCACAAATTACTTCCCTTTCCCACATTGACGCGCCGTCTCTACTCTGACCCTCGCTGGTTAAAGGTTTACGAGTCGTTTCCACAGGCCACCAGCTAGGTTACACCTTGTCATCATGATGACTAAACCAAGCCAACGTAGAGGTAAGAAAATAGGACACTTGCAAGGAACCAGAGCCATGCTGTTTTGTCCAAACAGCACTACGGATGCACAGTGGTCCAGATCGCAAAATTAAGTGGAAAATGGATTTTCCGAAAAATGGTGACGTTTTAGAGCTTTGGTGTCTTCAGAAGAGTTGTTGCAAATGGAAAGGGGCAACTTTTGGTTTGGTTTAAAATTAGGGTGGTTCACGATTAGGGTGATTTTGAAAATCTAACTTTTCAGGAATATTTTTGGGAATTTTTATGTCTTCTAAAAAGTTGTTGGGCTGGCCAATTCAAGCAACTTTGTCGAAGACACCAAAATTTTATCTCGTAATCTACGCCTTCTATAACCAAATTTATAGAAAGCATCTGAGCAAACCTTTAAAAATCAGTTTTTTGAACGTGGCAATTCAGGGTTAACTTTTAGAGAAAAGTGATATTGGGAGCACTTTTAGAGCTCTACAAAACGAACATTTTCATTTTTTGACATGTCAATTTGGACTAAAGGGTCAAAAGTTACAGCCATTTGAAGGTAAAAAAGATGCAAATTAAAACTTAAATATCTCAAAATGGCGCAAGCCAAATTTTAAGCACTAGGTTGCATTTGAAAGAGGAGATCTAGCACTATAAACGCTGAAAAAATCTTAGGGGTGTTTTTCTTTAAACTTGAGATATCTTCATTTGAAAAAGTCTAATTTTCAAGGGAAAACCATATGGGACCACCCCAACGAAATTCGAAAATTGTCCAAATATATGTTTTTCCATGTAATTTTGCCCGCTGAATCTGAATCTGCCCTCAAAATTGAGCCAAAATGCCAACAAATCGATTTTTGGCCATATTTTGGGTTTCCATGTAAAATTATCATTTGAACCCAAAATATGACCAAAAATCGATTTGTTGAAATTTTGGCTCAATTTTGAGGGCAGATTCAGATTCAGCGGGCAAAATTACATGGAAAAACATATATTTGGACAATTTTCGAATTTCGTTAGGGTGGTCCCATATGGTTTTCCCTTGAAAATTAGACTTTTTCAAATGAAGATATCTCAAGTTTAAAGAAAAACACCCCTGAGATTTTTTCAGCGTTTATAGTGCTAGATCTCCTCTTTCAAATGCAACCTAGTGCTTAAAATTTGGCTTGCGCCATTTTGAGATATTTAAGTTTTAATTTGCATCTTTTTTACCTTCAAATGGCTGTAACTTTTGACCCTTTAGTCCAAATTGACATGTCAAAAAATGAAAATGTTCGTTTTGTAGAGCTCTAAAAGTGCTCCCAATATCACTTTTCTCTAAAAGTTAACCCTGAATTGCCACGTTCAAAAAACTGATTTTTAAAGGTTTGCTCAGATGCTTTCTATAAATTTGGTTATAGAAGGCGTAGATTACGAGATAAAATTTTGGTGTCTTCGACAAAGTTGCTTGAATTGGCCAGCCCAACAACTTTTTAGAAGACATAAAAATTCCCAAAAATATTCCTGAAAAGTTAGATTTTCAAAATTGCTCTTATAGTGAACCACCCTAATTTTAAACCAAACCAAAAGTTGCCCCTTTCCATTTGCAACAACGCTTCTGAAGACACCAAAGCTCCAAAACGTCACCATTTTTCGGAAAATCCATTTTCCACTTAATTTTGCTATCTGGACCACTGCACGGAGAGACCGGCCGGGGCAAATCTAAGAAAATCTTGGTTAATTTAACTAAAAGTATGGGTTAATTTTTTACACAGCTTTTTTTCAACAATCGATTGTTGATTTTGTTAACCCGAAATTGCTGACCACCAGTAACTAAAATTAACTAAAAAAATAGTTGGAATTGCCATTTTTGTTGGTTAAATGGCCGAAAAAAATTCTAGCAGTCGACTGCTAGAATATTTTTTTCAGAAAATTAATTAAAAATTTCTTGTTTTCAGCTGAAATATTGTGGAATATTCTGTTAAAAACTGGCTGGGGCATATTTTTTAACTATTTTTCAACAATTATTTTTCGTTGTATCAACCGAAATATTTTTGCATGCAACAAATTATTTGTGGTTTATAACAAAACATTTTATAATTAGACATAATTTATGTAAGTGTTGATTTATATTTTCTTAAATTATCTAACGATATAGGCTGTGCCGAATTTCTAGCTATATTTTAACTAATGTCTTACTTGAATACAGAAAAATATTCGTACATGTAGTCAATAATTAGCTGTTGTTAGCAATATTTTTATTGAATTTGCAGTAAATTTTGTAATAATGCCTCACAAATTAATTAATGCTGAGTGTTTTTTATTTTCGTATTTATTCTGCCTTAAAATTCAACGTTTTGTACTAATTTGTTTTTTTTTTTGCATTAAGTTGTTAAATTACTGTTAAAAAGCATCAAAACAAAACTTTTTTTTATTTTGGTGTAAAACATGTAAAGTTTGACTAATGTTTTAAAAAATTACGTTGCATTAATCTAAAAAATAATAAAAAAGCATATTACAAATTTCTAGTGAATTCCTTAAAAATAGAAACCGAGCAAAATTTTCACCAAGTTTTAAGCTTATATTTTTATTATGTTGTATAAAATTAAGTGTTGTATTCACTTACCATCACTGTGAAATCATCCGATAAGTCATCATCATCTACAACGGTCTCAGGTTTAGTTATTTTTCTTGTGATGGAACACAGAATTTTCACCAAAGTGAACCTTTTGCTGCAAATATACATGTGAAATTTATTAGTAATTTAATACAAAATTCTTAACTTCGGCTATAAACTGAAAAAGGAACGTAAATAAATGTAATTATAATGATGAAAGAAGAAATATCAATAATGCTACTTACCAAGCTTGCATTATTTAAAAAAATAATTTTGGCAACACACTTTCACTGCATTTGATTCAATTTATTCAACGTACTCCGATTCCTGAAAAAAATATTACGAGTTTAACTTACCAGTTTATTGAGCAGTCGTATTGCAGCAAAACTTTTAAGATAATCATTATCTTCTTTTAAATATTTTTATTTTTTGATATTTTACTTCATCTCTATTTTTATGTTGTCATATGTACGCATTTCTGTGTATTTTATAATTGATGATTCTGAAAAAAAGAATGGTTCATTAAGATTTTATCCGTCGTAAGCACGAATATTTTTAATGATTCAGTTTTCTAATAAGAATCACATAGGATAAATTATTGTGCAAAAATAAACCCATAATTACTTCAATTAACCAACATTTTGTTAAATTTGCCCGGGCTGCTCTATCCGTTAAGAGTTGGCCCGCATCTCCCTTCTACTGCCCTCTCTTTCCATCAAACATTCTTATAACGTGTTCAACTCACTCGCATTAGAGGTCCTCATGGCGAAGGTCGTCCACTTGCTCTTCATAGTTTATCACCTGCAAAGAAATCATCAACAAACCTACTCACCAATTCCACCTCCCCAGTTGCAACACTTTGATTTGCCACTTCAACATTAGCCAAATAGTGTAATTTTCACCTTTCACATCCTCTCACTTCATAATTAACAACACAAACTCAACAAATCGACCGCTCTCGTTCGAATCCTGACTTCAAATGACAGACGTAAACAAACCCAAGCTCATCTTTTAAATATTCAACCAATTGTTAATTATATTCAACCAACAAAATTTTTGATTTTCCTAAAACCAAAGCTAACAGTCGAGCACGTTCATTCGAGTTCGGTAAATCTGTTAGCTTTTTGCCTCTAGCATTTTCAACAAACAGGTTATAAAAATAATTCTGAATTTTGGTTAATTTAACTGAAAATTGGCAGTGACAAGTACGTTTTTGTTAAAATTTACGAAAGTAAAATCAACAATTTTAATTGTTAAAATTTCTGGGCACAGTCTCTCCGTGTGTGGGATGTAGTTGGGCTCCTTCCGGGATGTTCCTCGCCTGGGTGTCAACCGACGAGTATCATCAGTATCATGCACCCTTGGCCTAAAAATCAAATTATTCGCTCTACAGCATTGCCTTGGCTTCTCGATTGCGAGATTCCTACTCGAAACTAGGTGTCCGAAGGCTTGATTGTTGAGGCAATTGCAAACCTCTTTTTACACCGAAGCTTCCATCCACCCCGGGATTCGAACTGACGACTTTTGGATTGTGAGTCCAACTGCCTACCAGCGACTCCACCGAGACAGGACCCAGGGAGACGATTCCTACACCTGGACTGAGTTATCGACCTAACCTCTAGGTTAGACCGGGGCCAACATTTACTTCCCTGTCCGACGGAAGGCGTGATCAGACAAATCTCGTCTAAAAATTTGCCACCGGGACCTTCTGGGATCAAACCCAGGCCGACTGGGTGAGAGGCAACCACGCTTACCCCTACACCACGGTCCCGGCGCACCCTTGGCCTGCATATGCCAAATATGAGCTCATTTGGTAACAAAAATGGTTTGTCTTAAGTGGGCTAAAGTTATTGCATTTTCTTCAGAAAATCCTTTTTGCCTTACTCGCTGAACTTTTAACTCAAAAAATGTAAAAAAAAATCCAATAAAACCTCCTAGGCCAACCTGTACTAATACATATCTAATCTTCTTGAGAAACAGACTTGCATCAGCCTTACATTTCTCACTGGGTTGAGACAACTCAGAACAAGGACAACAAGACAACTTAAAATCATTAGATAGACAGGCTGTTTCAAATCCGCCGTACGATTTGTACATAACTTTCGTCGACGAGATACCACAGCTGCTGTCCGCAACTCTATCCGTGGAGTTGGGTCCTAAAATGAAGCTTAAATTTGTAAATATTATTGTTCACAACGATAAAGCTTATTTTTCTGAGTACAATCACCCTTTGTATGCAAAGGATTTAAAATGGATTTTTAAATCAATTTTGAAAAATTACCTTCGCGGTCCTTCTTGACAGTTGATCCATCGATAAAATGTTGTCAATTCATTTATTTTTTGCATTAAAATGAAAAAAAAAACTGATCAGAGATGGTTTTTGATTGTGTTTTAACCGGTAAAAATTCAAATAGGGCTTTAAGACCCTATTGACTTGCCATCGAACCTTCGACTAAGGATCTAATGTTTCATGAGACAAGCCTACTACGACGACCTACCAGACTACACGAGATTTGCCTGATCACGCCTTCTATCGGATGGGGAAGTAAAACGTCGGTCCATTAGCGTAAAAGAAGTTTTGAGTGACTCACCAGCGTCACCACACATAACCTTCGGACGCCTCGAAATGAGCAGAAACTTGCAACAGAGACCACAAAAGACCCGGGGGTCGTTAAAGTGGATTGCTTTGCTTTTTTTTTTGAGTGTATAAATCGTGTTACAGGTACCGAAAAGTGTTAGGAGGTATTACTATTTATTAAATGAGACTTCTTTTCAAGTTATTCTGGCAGTACTACCTCAGAAAAGACTTCATTCCAAACTAAAATTCATCAGAATGGACGAATTTCTTCGCACTCTTCTGCAAAGTTGTTCCCCGAAACAGGATTTATGCGCTTCCGGAAACAAATTTCATGCAATTCTGATAACTTACCACCACCACTCCAGTGAATGTTTTTATCGTCAAAGTAATAGCTCGAATCGTACGAATCATTCAAATCAACGTTCTTATATCTGCTGCTGGTTGATTGTTCATGAACTGCAGCTGCATCTGAAGTGCCGTTTGCGGATTTGTTGATAAGCCCTACAACTTAATGGTAATGGGGTTTTCTGTAACACAGTTGTGACTAAGTTCCACCTACCTCCGTTGTAAGAGTTCAGTTCGAGCAGGAAAAAAGAATTCTCCTTCATTATGGTAAAAAGCTCTGATGGAATTGTGGATTCCGCTCCAAAACCTAGCAAAATGTTGGAACCACCTTCCCCCTTTCCAACTGTTTGATTCGCACCGTTAAAGTTGACATTGTTCGACACTTTAGCTGTGTTGACATATCTAAAATAGAGGCAATGAGTTACAAATCGTGTCTCGCAGATTAACCCTAGTAAACGAACTTTTGTCTACACTTTTCACACATGAGATACCAGCTGGATACGCCCTGGCCACCGTCGCCGCAGTTACCGGCCCATCCCTCGCAGTACACGCCAATTGAGTTGTAACCCTTTCCTTTGGCGTACTTGCCACAGCCTGGATGCACGATCCTCATGTGATACGTAACCGGAATCGGCAGGAAAACGTCACACAACTCGCACCAACAGCCGTCCTCGACCTTTTTCTGGTTTGCGGCTTTCGGATTGTTGGCCGATTTTTCCTCAGTCGATTTGTTCGACTTGAGCGAGCTACTGCAAAGGATGAATCGAAGTAAAGTTACTAGTGGATCTTAGAGGGTAAGATAACGCGAATCCTATACTTACAAATCATTTTCCTTATCATTGGAGTTGGTCTCCACCAAGTGTATGAAATTGCAGCAAAGCTGATCCCAGACGTACACGAGGCACCGTAACGCGGGAGGCAGCGCACTTGGTTGTGGATATTCGCCATCTTTAGAAGAGAAAATGTCCGCATTTCGATTGCGCAACTTTCTGTTGTGCACGCAACAGTTTCCAATCTTGGCCAGCGTTTCCAGCGTCGAAGGTCGAATGTTCAAATAAGTCCCGGCATTCGAAATCTCAACCGAGTGACGCTGCAACACCTTCTGCTCCCTAGTCAGGAGATGCTCGTGTGGATTTCCAACGGGCATATTCTCGCTTTCCTTTTTCGAAATGCTGGGATGAAACTTGAGGAAGGACGCGCAGGCCATGGCGTCGTGGACGAGTCCTTCATGCCAGAGAAAGGCGGAAAATACGGCGCGGAGAGTTTCGGCGATCGACGGCGAGAGAGCACGTTTGGGCAGTTCTTTGGACTCGATTTTCAGCGATTTGCTGTTGAACGGCGGAATGCTGGCGGAGAAATTTCCATCCGGGGCGGCGAGATTTTCTGGAGATTTGCGGTCCTGAGGAGGAAATGACGTAAATTAAGAAAACTGGTGTGTTTACTACTATTACAATATTTACATCCATACTGCCATCCGATTTCGATACACTTTTGTACTGCAAATTCTTTGAGGTATCGGATTTGTTACTACTGGATGAGTCACACCTCCTCACTAAAATATTGAAAAATGGTAGCAAATATTTCAGCGATTTGTATTAAACATATGTTACGTGAAAAGATCTCCGGGCTAACGCTTCGGCTGCGGTCAAAGGATCGATTTCCCAGACTTCTCGGATCGTGACCCTCACTTTTGCGCTTCCGGGGAGATTCATTCTCCTCGAAGCTGTCCCCCTTGAGCCACTTCTGGAGGGCTTGCATCTTTTTGGCCCCGCCGCCAACAACGCCCGCGATTGCGGCACCAATATTGCTTTGGTTCAAGTTGGCAATGTTAATGTTTGCCGCCGCGGCCGCAGCCGCCGCCGCATTGGCTGGACTTTCATCTGTTGTCGGAGGTTGCTCTGTGATCTGGAGTAGCTTAGCGGCGGCGACCAGTTCCTCGCCATCGTTTGCGGATGACGCCTCGTCGGTGGGACAATCCGTCTTCATAAAATCAAAATAATCAATGGTATTCTCATTTTCTTCATTTGCATCAGAAGTTGAGGGACTGCTTTGATCTACCTGTTCCATCAAAGCTTTGGTTGAGCTGGACTCCAGGATCGGATGTAGGAGTGTCTTGCCCAGGTGCTGGTTGTACTGCAGGCACCACGCTTCCGTTGGGAACCAGCTGGAGGTGCAATGCTCACGGATTGATTCCGTCGATAGCCGCACCCACAAACCATCGTCGTTTTCCATCTGTAAAATGTTGGTTGGACCAGGTTGAGCAAAACTTGCTAATGAAGAATCTGTGTTTGTTTCGTCTTCTGGGTTTGCTGAGTAAATTTGCAAATTAATTATCAAGATAGATTTAAATTTTGTACGCATGGATTAGGAACCAAGCCAACATGTTTGCCTAAGTAATTATAATCAAAAACTGTGAATATCATCAGTGATCTCACCAACAAAAACTTGCACATCGCAAAAATAATTTGCAAATTATTTTGCATACTAATATGAAAACCTGTTACATTAAGCCAAAATCAGTAAGGTACAACTGGTGATGAGTACTGAACTGCCGTTCTACTCAAAATTGTCCCAGTCCCATGTTCGAAAACATGTAACTGAGAAAACCCGGGATTGAAATTGTTCCACCCTTTTCTGTCATTCTACGCATAATTCGACGGTAACATTTCAGAAGGCATCATGTACATTTTGACACTTTCTGGGTTATTGCATATTCTGAAAGTACTCATAATAAGCTACCTTTCCACCAAAAATGAGCAAAAGTTACTTCAGTAAAGTCTGTTTAATAATGATTTTAAATAAAGTAACATAAACAAAATCTCTGCCATCAGCAGTCCCTGTTTATATAGCCCTGTCAACCTGTCAAACAAAAGACTACATGAACCTCGTGACGAAAAAAAAAGCAACATGAACAAAGCGCCATGTACATTCGGCGAAGAAACCGAATCATAACAAAGCGTCCCCCTCAATGACAGCAGGGTGATATAGACGTTGGTGATTTCAAAAGAAGTTATGTTTGTTTTTCTCAAATAAAATTACGGAAATAATGTTTTATTGAATTTGGATAATCAAGTATCAATAAAAGCAACGTTTTTCATCGTTTGTTATCATTAGAACATCTTATTTTGCTTTTATATTAAAATGGAAATTGAAAATGGATGCTAAACATTCAAATGCGTTTTTCTCAAAACGCATGGTTTGTACATGATGCTTTTTGAAATGTTGGCGTCGAATTGTCGCATTTCGCAAAGTGTTCGGAATGGCAAAATCAGGTGAAATTGATAAATTTACGCCATTATTTGACATCCTACATAGTAAAAAATGTATGTGTAAAATCGCATGCAGAAGCATGCACATCACCTTTGTGAGCAAAAGCATATAATATTGTATGAGAAAACGTGTACACGAAAAGCATGTACAAAAGAAAAATAAATAAATTTTGCACACCCCAAAAATAACAACGCAGTGCTTTTTGAGATGATTCTTCAAATGTCTAAAAGATGGCAGCACTAAGCTCGTTAGCATAAGCTTTTATAGCAGCAACGTAATCTGCTTTTATAGCATTTTGTTTGCATGTATTCATGCGTAAGCGGTATACGCACATCGGGAGGAACCAGTCAAGAAAAAAATCAAATGGGCAGCAGCGGCAGCGAAAGCAAGCCATAAGGGTGAAGAAAAGTCCCAAGAAAACGCTCCCTCTCCTTTGTCCTGCTGAGCATTCTCATATGGATGATTATCAGAAAGTAAAATATCATGAAACAACAAACTCTATTGCCTCTTTCCGATCGAACCTTAAGTAAATTAAATAAAAAAAGGGTTTTGAATAAACTAGCAGATCAAAATGACTCAAATTTGATGGTAAGTTTGAAATACTGTCAAATTAAAAAAAAAGAAGCAATAAATAGGATGATCTAATCTCATTTGCAAAATACCCTCAACACATTAGATGAAGCAAAACATCACAAAACAGGTATAATCAAGAAAAACCACCTCGTCGATGTAGGAGACGATACCGTTCAGCTTCACTATCCCAATCTGGTCCGACTGCAGCGTTGGGTGCAACCGGACGCGCAATCCGGCCGAATTTTTCGCGATAAACTTCCTCAGCTTGGTCGGCGGCTGCACCTTCTTCAGTGTGGTTTCCTGCGACAACGGCGGCAGTCCGGCATCAATCACGTCGACGCGATAGATTTCCTCCACGCAAACCCCATCGATCGTGATGGTCAGACTATAGTTCCCGGGAACGCTCGGTGTCCAGAACACCCCGTACGTGTTGTTGCCCAGATCGTTTGCGGTCAGGATCTCGGTGGTTTTGCTTTGGATCGTGTTACAGTAACGCAACTCTTCGAACGAGTACGGCTGATACGGTTTCATTGCGGTAATTGCCTTTAGGCAGCTCTTTTCCTTCTCCTTAAAGGTGCACTCGTAGCCGATTTTCGGAGGCAGCGCGGCCCCGCCCAGATACAGTGAGTCATTGCGTGACTTCATGTGCATCTTCCGATTGCCCTCCGAGATAAGGTTGCTGCCGAGGGAGGCTTTCACTTCGATCTGGAGAACAAAAAAACGCAGAGATTGGCCAAACTGAGACACCCCCACGTTCAACGGTCCAACGCCACTTACCTTAATTCCCGGTACGAAGATCTCGTCGCCGTACTGGTCACGTGTTTCGATTATGAAATGCGAAGGCCAACCGCAACGCAGCGGTTCTTGCGACATTTTGATCTCGCACTTGTTCGGGTCCAGCCGAGATTCGGGCTGAAGCCAGGCGGCCAGCCGAGCCCCGGGGGAACCCGCCGCGACGTAAATGAAATCCTTCAGGAACTGCTTCTCGTAGCTTTGCTCACTGTGGCGAAATTAGATTGAGATAGAGAAAGAGAATATTGTTACTAAAGGGTGGTCATTTTCAAAACCGACAAATTGTGGATTATTTGACGAAATCGAGAACAAGCCCTTAATTCTAGAAATCACTAATTTATTATGAGAACATATAAAGATGAGAACTTTTATGTTTTTTTTGTTGCTGTTTTGTTGATTCAAATATGCCTCATTTTATTGCGTGTTATTGCTATTGCTTAGTGCTCAGTAATCAATTATTCGTGACCAAACATGAACTCCAGAAATGATTCGAATAACATATTGCTGAAAAATTAAAAACTAGAGTTTACTGACTCGAATTGAGTACCGGGAGGTTGAGCTGTTAATTTATTTATTGTTTTAAAATTTGATCAAAAGTTGAATTTTATTTTTTCGAAAAACTATCCAATCAATGTAGATTCTCATGTAAAATTCTACACCGAACAGCTTTTTTATAGACCTCAAACTGCATGTAATTTTTGGGACTTTCTAGTTTATTCCCCTTGAATTCCGGTAAACTTAAAAAGAAGCGAGAAGTTTCAAACACATTTTTTTATAATTTAAATATCTAATAAATTCCTCCAAAATATATTTTAAATTGTCGTTTTTTATTTATAACATTTCAAGTTACCCTAAACTAATATTTGGTGATTCATAATATTCATTAATAAGTTAATTTGTGTATGTTATTAAGATTTAGATAAAATTTTGTCAATTGATTCCATGTGTCCATACAAATTTGGGCAAAATGCTTTGAACATATCTGTAGCTTTTTTGAAAAGGTCCAATAAACCAAATTTTCAGTATTTGTTTTTTGGGTGTTTTTTAATACCCCTGACTCAAGGCGGTTCAAAAACTGGATATTTGGTTTATTGGATGACCCAATGACACCCCTGATGACGGTATAATGAGAATGTATTGTTCGCTAAGTTACGAACGAATGTGTTCGATAGCTCAGTTTAACACTTTTGAAATTCGCGAGAAAATGGAGGGGTTCTGACGGGAGAAAAACACCGCGCGACTTCTCTTAACAAAGGTTCGGTTTATTCTGTTTTTTTTCTCTGCTTACAGGGTTGCCAGAAGGGCAGGTGCAAACAAAACAAAAAATCTACTTTTCCTTGGGCAGTGTGCCCAAACATTCTCCCCCCGTTGAGGCGTCAGGCTCAACCGAAGGCATCAAAGCAACCTTGGTGATTGCTCGCTTGAACTCGCTCGTTGCAGTTTTTACTGTCACCACTCTGACAGCGCCGTCTTCTCCGGGGTCCGTCCGCGCCGCCACTGCTGCGGAGGCAAGTTCTCATCGATCAGCAGGACCAGCTCACCAACCTTGAACTCCTTCACTCCAGCGTTCCACTTCGGTCGTCCTTGCAGCTGATGGAGGTACTCGCCAGACCATCTTCTCCAAAAGTGTTGCTGCATGTACTGGATGTGCTGCCATCTGCTGAGACGTCCGACCTTCTCATCCGCGTACGACGGTTCCGGTAGAGCCACTCCAGACCGGCTGATCAGGAAGTGCGACGGCGTCATCACCGTCAAATCGTTCGGGTCTTCAGACATCGGGCACAGGGGCCGGGAGTTGAGGATGGCCTCCGTCTGTGCCAGGAACGTCGTCATCTCCTCGTACGTGAGCTTGGTCTCGCCGATGACCCGCTTCATGTGGTGCTTCATGGACTTCACTCCCGCCTCCCAAATCCCTCCGAAGTGGGGGCTTCTCGGTGGAATGAAGTGCCAGCGGATGCCCTTGAGACTGCAAAACTCCTCCAGCTTGTTCTTGTGCAGTTGACTGTTGAACAGTTCTCGAAGGGCCGCAAGTTCGTTGTTGCCACCGGCGAAGCAAGTGGCGTTGTCCGAATGGATGTCGCTGGGGAGCCCACGTCGGCTAGCGAATCGCTGCAGCGCGGCGATGAAGTTGTCGGTTGAGAGGTTGGTCACGAGCTCGAAATGGATGGCCTTCACCACCATGCATACGAAGACGACCACGTACGCCTTCTGCAGCCTTGATCCTCGTCCTCCGGTCTTCAGCATGAACGGACCAGCGTAGTCGATGCCCACCTTGGAGAAAGGTGGCGCGGGGTTGATCCGGTATCCAGGTAGGTTGCCCATGAACTGACTACCAGGCTTTGGGTTCTGTCTGCGACAGATTTGGCACTTCGTAACGACTTGTTTGATCAGCAGACCTGCTCGCAAGGGCCAGTAGCGTTCGCGAACGATGGCCAACAGTCCGTTTTGGCCAACGTGGAAGTTCTCTTCGTGCAGCTTGCGAACCAGGATCTTCGTGACGTGGTGGCCGTCAGGTAGGAGCACCTGATGCTTGCCGTCGTAGGGTATCGCTGAATACTTCAAACGGCCACCGACTCGGATGAGACCGTCCTCTCCAAGGAACGGCGCCAGATTGGACCACGAGTGTTGCTTGTTGGAGTTCGACCGCAGCAGCTTCAACAGGTCACCGAATGCTTGCTTTTGAACCACCGCAAGGATGGTTTTCTCTGCTCGGGCCACCTCGTCCGCCGAGATGCCAGATGTTTCGCGCCGCTTGTGCACCGCCAGGTTGATGTAGCGCTCGACGTACACCCACGACCGCTGCAGTCGTCGGTAGTTGCTGCATCTCGTAAAGTCGATCGCTGGTTTCGGGTTGACGATCGTCAGGACGATCGCCGGCTTGAGTTCTGGTAGTTGGGACTCGTCGAACGGCTCGGACAGGTCCTCGGGTAGCTGGTGTTCCCACAACTCAGGTGCGCCGTCCTCCCAAAGCTCGTGCTCCAGCAGGTCTTCCGGCAGCGCTCCCCGGGAGAGCACATCGGCTGGGTTGTGTTCCGATCGGATGAAACGCCACGTGAACTCTCGAGTCAACTTCTGAATTGCGGCTACACGGTTCGACACGAACTGCTTCAGTGCCGATGGAGGTTTTTTGAGCCAGCACAGAACGATCTTGGAGTCGCAGTGAAGCACCACGTCGTCGAATGGAACTTCCAGGGCGGCCATGACCTTTTGAGTCAACTCCGCCAACAGTTTTGCGCCGCACGCTTCCAGCCGGGGGATTGTTTGCTCCTTGAGTGGAGCCACTCTTGATTTGCTGGCAGCTCGGCACACGCTAATCTCGCCGCGCTTGTTGACGCTCCGGATGTACAGCACACCACCGTATGCTCGCTTCGAGGCGTCCGAAAAGCCGTGGAGTTGCACGTTCACCGCATCCGGGGCGATCAGGCATCGCTTCTTCCGCATCTTGCTGATAGCTGGCAGTTGCACTCGAATCAGCCTCCACCGCAGTGAAAGCTCGATCGGAAGTGGTTGGTCCCAGGTTAGCGCACGAACCCAGACGTCTTGCATCACCAGCTTGCACAGCGTGATTATCGGCCCCAGGAAGCCGCAGGGGTCGAACAGGCTGGAGATCTCCGACAGCACGATTCGTTTTGTCCATTCCTCGTTGATGGGTCGGGGCACTCGGAAGACAAAGTAGTCCTCGAGCGGGTTCCAAATGAGTCCGAGGGTTTTGATTGTGTTGTTGACATCGGACTCCCCGAAATCAACCTGCTTCTCGTGCAGCTCAGCTGGGATCGCTCGTAGCACCTCGGTGCTGTTCGAGCAGAACTTGTGGACGCCGAACCCTCCTCGGCGCAGCAGCTCCGTCAGTTCTTCGTAGATTTGGACAACTTCGGCGACTGACGAGCCACCGGTCAGGAAGTCATCGACGTAGCTGTCCCGCTTGACCACGCGCGCCGCTAGCGGGAGATCCTTGCCTTCATCCGTGGCCAGTTGAACCAATGCCCTTGTTGCGTGGTGAGGTGAGCTGGCGAGGCCGTATGTCACCGTCTGCAACTCGTAAACCTTCAACTGTCTGTCGTCATCCAACCACAAAATCCGTTGATATTTGCAGTCGTCTTGGTGCAGCCTGACCTGCCGGTACATTTTTGGGATGTCGGCAGTCAGCACGACCGGGTGGGTGCAGAACTTCAGGATGATCGACAGAAGGTCGTTTTGCACTGTGGGCCCAACATCCAGAGTATCGTTCAGCGACAGACCAGACGTGGTCTTCGCCGAAGCGTCGAAAACGACTCTTGTCTTGGTGGTCGAACTTGAGGCCTTGTACACCGCGTGGTGTGGGATGTAGTAACCTCCGTCGTTCACGTGTTGCACTTCCTTCATGTGGCCCAGTGTGAGATATTCGGTTAAGAACGCGGAATACTCGACACGCTTGGCTGGGTTCCTGGCCAACGAGATCATCAACTTGTCCAAGCGCTTCCGCGCGTTGTTGTACGAGTCGCCCAGTTGACTCTTCTGGTTGTTGAAAGGAAGCCGGACGACGAACCGGCCTTCGGCGTCTCGAGAGTGGGTGCGCTGGAAGTGTTCCTCGACGGCAGCCTCAGCTACGGTCAGGTCGGTCTCTGGGTGGACGCACTCGATCTCCCAAAACTTCACCATCGTCTTGTTCAGCTCCTCCTCGAAGTGGTTCAGTTGGCACACACGCGGGCATGGCTTGGCCTTTCTGGTCGGTACCGCTCCTCCTAGGACCCATCCGAGTTCCGTCTCGGCCAGTGTTGGCGCGTTGCGGCCGATCTTGACGCGACCGCTCTTGACCAAATCAAAGAAGATTTCGTTGCCGATGATAAGGTCAATCTCTCCAGGGGTGTGGAACTTTGGGTCAGCTAGTTGCAGTCCTGGCGGCAGGGGCCAGGATGCGACGTCGATCTCAACCACGGGAAGGTTCGACGTGATGCGTGGTACGACCAGGAAATCCAACACGGGTGAGGCGAAGGCGTTCACGCAGGAGTTGATCTTCGTGGACAGCACGTACTTCACTCGGGTCTGGATGTCGTTCAAGCCGCTCACCGGTAAGTCCACGCGATCCATCTTCAGCTTAAGCTTGTTCGCCAACTTCTCGGTGATAATGTTGCTGTCAGACCCCGAGTCCAACAGCGCCCGACACTTGACAGTGGAATCGGCTTGGCCGATCACCATCACCTCCGCCGTCGACAGCAGCACTTGGTGCTTCGCACCACCGACGTTTGCACAGAGGGACACCGCGCTGCTCTGCTGCACTGGAGCGGTTGCTGGACCGCCCGCTGGAACCGAGGATGCCACTGGCAGGCACTGGCTCGATTCTTCCTTCTTCACTTGACCTTGATTGCTTCGGGTGCCACTGTCGTGCAGGAGACTGTGGTGCTTGCGGCCGCAGCCTTGCACCTTGCACAGAGTCTTGGATTCGCAATCACTCACCCGGTGTCTCGCCTTCAAGCAGTTGTAACACAAGTTTGCCTTGGTGGCAACGGACTTGCGCTCCGGTACGCTCAGGTCTCTGAACGTCGAGCACCGGTAGATCGGGTGATCCTCTTTGCAGTGGCCACACACTTCCGTTGTGGCCTGCACGAACGACTTGAGCAGGGGCTGGGACTTCTGTCCGAACGCTTGGCGTTGCTTGCTTGGGGCCACTGTTGACTGCTGCACCGGTTGCTGCTGGGAGCGATTTGTGCGCTGCAGAACACGCCCACGTTCCCGCAGGAACTCCATGAACTCCACGAAGTCTGGCAACGCTCCGCTGCCGATCTTCAGCTCCCACTGCTCTTGCGTCTCCTTGTCGAGCTTCTTGTAGATCACGTTCACCATCACTAGCTCGGCTAGCCCTTCGACTGGATACCCGTGACCAGCCAAAGCTTCGCTGTGCTTCGCACACACCTCGACTAGGTTGGAGATGGACTTGCCGCGACTCTCCTTGGCGACTTTCGGGCAATCCAGAATGGCGTCGATGTGCGTGTCCAGAATGAGGCGTTTGTCCTCGTATTCGTCCTCCAGAATCCTCCAGGCCGCGTCGTAATCGTTATTATTTACGACGTCCTGGTCGATCTTGTCCTTGGCGTCGTCAACGAGCGCATTCCGGAGGTACAGAATCTTCATGGCTGGGGGGTCGTTCGTGTAGCGAGACATAATGCTCTGGAACAGGTTCTTGAAACTGTACCAGCTCTCCGGTTTGCCGTTGAAGGTAGGGAACGGAGCTTGCAGGTGCGGGACTGGCGCTGGGGCTTGGATGTAGACAGGTTGTGGAGGGGCAACTGCGGCGGCGGGTGCCTTCGGCAGTTCCAACAGCTTCGTGGTGAGCTCCGACTCGGCGATCCTCGTTTGCAACTTTTCGTACACGGTACTGTGCAGCTTTTCAAACGCCGCGTACTTCCCACGCTGCTCGGCTCTCTTTTCCTTTGGCAGCAGGACGATGATGTCGGAGTAGTTTTTGTCGTAATCGTCCGCGCTACGCCGCAGCGTCTCCTCGTAGAGCTTAAGCAGGTGGACACTCACCGTCACTTCCTCCAGCGAACCTTTCATCCGCTCCAACTTCTCGACGAGCATGTCCCGCCGATCCTCCAACGCTTCCAAGTTCTTCTCCATCCTGCGCTTCTTCTGCTGGGCTTCTTGGTCGGCTTTCTGCTGGGCGACGGTTTTCACCACGCTTCCTTTCGACCCCGTCAGAGCGTCGAGAATGTTCCTCCTCGTAATTCCGGTCGACACTCCCGTGGGCGTCTGCTGGTCGCTCATCCGTGCACACTTTTTGCCTCTTCAATGGCCACTTTTGCTTTTTTCGCACTCGCCAAGATGGCGTCCTTTTCGACGTGCCACGGGCACGCACACTACTGCAGCCGATCGCAACCGGCGTCAGTTTTCCACGCCAAAATGGCGACCACTTTTTCCATTTGTGCCACGGGCACACACACACACAATTTTGGTGGCGTAGCGCCGACCCCAAACTTCCGTCCAGTCGAGCGTTCTCAACTGGTTCTAAATTTTCCGTGCCACGGGCACACACTTTCTTGGTGGCGTAGCACCAACCCAAGAGTCCACTTCGCCCAAGATGGCGACTTCCCGGAACTTGTGCCACGGACACAAGAACCGACTTCACTTTGGCCGCAGCCGAACTTAGCACCGGGCTAATCACTCACGAACCGGGAACCAGCTCCAAATTCTCCGAATAATATCCGGGAGAACGGACCAAAAAATGTTCGATAGCTCAGTTTAACACTTTTGAAATTCGCGAGAAAATGGAGGGGTTCTGACGGGAGAAAAACACCGCGCGACTTCTCTTAACAAAGGTTCGGTTTATTCTGATTTTCTCTGCTTACAGGGTTGCCAGAAGGGCAGGTGCAAACAAAACAAAAAATCTACTTTTCCTTGGGCAGTGTGCCCAAACAGAATGTAATTTGTAATCACTGCCATGTTTTTCAAACTAGATTTCAATTTCATAATTGTATTCGAATCAAAATTCATATTCTAAATTAAGAAAATTATGACAAAACTGAAACAATAAATTTTATTTAAATTTAGGTAATAATTTCATAGACGGCAGAGCAGATCACACTGAGCTGCGTGGTGGCAGTCGTCGTGTTACGCACATTGCATGGCCACTGCTGGCGGTAGAACAATATTTATGTAAATTTTGAGCCATAATACCATTTCCCCTATCCCACGGGTAGAAAAACAAGTTCTCACTACCAGTACCTACTAGCATGCACAAAAGTGAGTGTCTGCCCCAGTAACGTTATGTTTGTGACCAGTACACAATACCGCGACCATAATCAACGCACTTTTCAAAGAATAAAGCGAGAGAAAAAGAGAGAATTAAACAATATCTGTAGAGCACAAGTGCATATATGCACAGAGAGGAAGTGTGTGTGTGTGTGTGTGTTTGGTGTAAAGTGAAATCCATTCAACTTTTTTTTAGTTTTAATTCAAAACTTGTTTGTCTGCCTGTTACTTGTGTGGGGATTATACGCACACGCGTATAAATTGATTGCGTTGATGTCTTTTCGTGAGAACTTTGTCCGACGGTACAGTGAGGCACCTTTTAAATCATCTTTTTCATAACCCAAGTTTTTCGAGATATTCTGAACAAGTTTAAAACTCAAATTACCCAAAAATATTCAATAGTTCTCGATACGAACTCTCACTGTTTTTCGCCCTCAAGGATTGACCTGTTGGATAATTCCTCAGTCACTAATCGAATTCAGAAAAAAAGAAACAGTCACTGTCATAACTGGTTGCAGGCTCAAGGGACTGACTGACTTTACTAGCACCGACAACGCTAGGAGAGTGTATGCAACAGAGGTTCTGGTTCTGCCACAACAGGAGATGTGCGGGTGATTCATCCAACGATGGAGAAAGAGAGTGCCCACAACTTGTCTGCCCGACTTCCAGCTAACTGACTTCTTGCGGTTGTCGGACGGAACAAAACGACAAAAGCAAAGCGGAAAAGAGGGAGAACAGACGGAAAGGGTCGGCCTGGCTTGGCGCATAATAAGCAGATTAAATGGTTTAACTTTGATTCAACAAGCCGACGACTTCTGGTACGACCACAACGGAATTTAAATTGCAGTTGTACATACATGCATGGGTAGGGGAAGGTCAGATATGATCGGTTGTGTAAAATTTTAACAATAGTCCAAATGATAAAATTAATTATGAAGCAAAAAACGCGTTGAAATAAAAAAAAACATCCAGTTCCAAAAGACAAACAATGTTAAACAAATATTGTCAACCCACGACAGGTCAATGAAACATGTTGGTACCCTTTTAACATTTAACATATGCAACAGATAAATCGAAACACATGTATAAATGATACACAAACACTACGAAAACGATCATGTTGAACGTAAAGATCACATATCAAAACATGTTCATTCCTATTGGAAAGAATTTTGTTCTCTGAGAAAGAAGAGATCTATTTTTATGAGGCCAGATCGTTTTGTAGGTAGATGGGGAGTATTGCTCAGCGTTTTTCATTAACTTTTTTGCATCATATCTGAATCCATCATCATATCTGAATAGTTGCATAAAAAAAAATCAAACCATCCACATTAACGACCCCCGGGTCTTTTGTGGTGTCTATTGCAAATTTCTGCTCGAACCTAGGAGTCCGATGGCTTGAATGGAGAGAGCACCCAAACCTCTTTCTACTCCAAGGAACCTTCCACCCCAGTGTTTGAACTGACGACCTTTGGATTGCGAGTCCAACCGCCGGTAGCGATTCCACCGAAGTAGGCTTGGTTTGGTGTGTTGTTTGTACTTATGGCATGGAGACGACTCCTACACCTGCAATGACTTAACGGCCTAACAACCAAGGCCGGGACCGACATTTTACTTCCTCATCCGATGGAAGGTAGGAGCAGATGGGAATCGAACCCAGAATCATCCGCTTACAAAGCGGACAGCGTAAGCATTCGGCCACGCACTGCCACATAGTTGAATAGTTGCATGTCAAACATAAATTAAAATACAGTACAGACTCGATTATCCGAAGTTTCAATTATCCGAAGGTTTGTATGGGACTTCGGATAATCGAATCACAAACAAAAAAAATCGTGTTTTTTTCATTTTCTTACTTTAAACATCATATTCGAGTTTTGCCACAAGTGAACAACAAAACCATCCCCTCCCAAATCCCTACGGGACTGTGTGGTTGTACCGGGCAACAATCAAATTGTCTAAGAACATTGAATTGACCATTGTGGCACCCCCTACAGCGTGGTACAGACCCGTAATGCTATGCTATCCCGGGAATTTCCGGGATTCAAAAAATATTTTTCCCGTTTCCTGAGAAAATCAAAACCCCGGAAAATTGGACGCCCTCTAATCGGTGGGTTGCAACCGGAATCCGGATGTTTCTGGATTTATTACAGTTCCATTGGGGTAGTATAATAAATTATAATAAATTCTATATATTCATGTCAAAAGTCGCCAGCAATTTTTGTAAACTAGCTTATAATTTTGGAAAGGTGTTCAAACATATTTTTTCCATTATTATCTAACTTTTTTTTTCAAAATTGCGTAATTTGAAAAAGGACATATCAGGATTCCAATTTCAAAACAAATTGTGATCCAGTTGCAGACGTGCCCGATTTTCAGTTTGAAAATCCAAGTTTCAAAAGTTTTTTTTTTGTATAACAGAAAATAAAGACTCAACTCTAAATCGTCACACGAGCACACCACGTGCGGGCTTGAACCACCCCACCATCGCACCTACACACAAGAACAAACTGGTTAAGGCCCAACCCAGAAGATGGTAATGGTGAGAGCCCGTCGGCCTACTACCATGATATCTGGTTTGTGTAGTGTGTGATGTAGTCGGTTCTTGCCTTGCGCGCAGGTCAACCAGCTTCAACTCAGTCTGCTTTGTGGGATAGGCGTACGAGCACACAAACCGTGTCGTCGCGGGCGCCGTTTTCGATCCTCTTCTCTCATTTGACTCTCCGGGTCCGGGTTCGGTCGTGTCGTGGGAATGATCGTTTTGGGGTTGAGTGAAGATAAAGAAACAAAAAAATAATAATATTCCAAGATCGAATGGGATGGGTTTCGAGTCGTGCATAGAAATTAAAGTGCAATAGATCTGTGTGTATCAGTGTGTGGCTATGGTGGCCAAGTCTGGGGATAGTATTTTAAATTTAGAAGATCAAAAGTGGGCGGATGAGCGGACTCTCTTTGGATTAATCAACGGACAAGTTGTATAACGCAGTTATAATTGTAAGTAAGATAATAACCTAACGATATCCAACATAGCAAGCATGTTTCACAGTTGTAACAAGTTTGTAAGACTGCAAAAAAAAAAATGATTCCCCATTTAAAGGAGTGGCTTCAATCAAGTTTCCATTTAAGCAGTTGTATTCCCGTTATTGGTATCGATTTAAACTGCAATTGAGTTAGAATGAATGCATGTATCGAAACCGACCATGGTCCAAACCAGTCCGAGGCACGAACGGATGATCATCCAGCGTGAAAGACCGACCTACAACTGTGTACTGCACTGCACTGGGCTAACGGATGATGGCGATGTCGCGCGAAACTCTCACTTCGAGGTTAAACGAGTCGAAAAGATCAGAAATTCATAAGGCCAGGCCGCCGCACTCGTCCGTTCGTCCGTCTGTCCGTCAGTCAGTCAGAGTCACAGTCAACATACAGACGTATGTACAGAGTCCCCGCCGTTTAGGTGAGGAAGAACAAAACGATACGAAGCTCAAAATTAGTACGTTTATACTTGGCGGCCGTGGCTGATGGAAAACGACGAAAGAAATGAATGAAAAAAATAAACAAGACTAGGAAAGGCGCATAATTGAAATTTATAAATTTGTCACCGGAAATCGTTGGCTGTCGTCTGCGGACCGCATGCTAAAGAATGGCTGAAAGAAAGTTTGAATAGCACGAAGCTTCTTTGAAATACTTAACATTTTATAATAAATGAACAAAAATAACTTTGGCATCTGAATTAAAAGATAAGTTAAGCTTCAATTTTAAACAACTGTTGTTTTCATTGATAACGTTTTTGAGAAATAAATTGTAACTTATTGCTTTATTGGATACAATAAGTTGTAGTGTGTACTTTTCGTCAAGTCAAGGAAGGAACTGTAGGATTTTACAATAGAGCCAAAATTTGGCCAAAATAAAGGAAAACAAATTAAATAAATAAGCCTTAAAGAGTCGTCTTAAGTTTTAAAGCTGTTTATAATATCTTAAATTTTTAAAATCTGATTTGTTTTTTAATAATCAACAAAATTATATGATTTGATTAAATGATCAAACATAAAAGGAACATTAAAAGTATATTGGAAAATGAAAAATTAACGAATTGTAACATCAGTCATCCCATATATTCGGAACGGTTTACAGATCGGCCAATGTTCAATAAATCATAGAAAATCGTTATTTGAACATAATGATTTGCTTTTATAGTCTAGGAATGAAGTTTTTTGTTCAAAAAGTACTGCTTTTACTTGTGAAATAGCAAGAGAATGTCCAAATGAATAGCCTAAAAATAGTAAAGTCGACAGAAAAGCATTTGGCATGCTATTCACAAATTATTACAAAATTGTTCTGAATTTGTGGGTGTTTCGAATATGACTGTAAGTTATTCACTTCAAAATACTATATTAAAATTGGAATAAATATGTAACTAACCATTTATCCCAGTCGAATATTCATCGAGCCATGAAAAAGCTAAACTTTGTAAGCCTGTACCGAGCTTCAGGTTGCTCAAAACTTGAATGTTATAATCTAGTCTAATCTAATCAAACTCTAACGCAGCCAATTCTTCGAAGGGATCCTGAAGAAAGCCTTAGGTTATATTACGCCTGTCTTCGTGTCATTTATTAGCATTTGTAGTGCGCCATTGCATTAGAATGCATTGAAACCAGAGACGCATCGAGCTCTATAGGCTCAATAAAAACTCCTTACCTGCTCTGTATGGTAGAACAGAGCTAAGCTCTGTATGCAGCGAACAGAGCCAGCTCTGTATGGGGAAAATTAATATTGAATTGCATATATCTCAAAAACGATAAGTTTTAGAAAGTTGACATGTTCTAGAAAAATAAAAATAAATATTTAGAATTCAGGTAATAAATGGCAAATTTCCATAGAGAGCATTTAGAGCTAAAAACTCTTCACTGATTTCCTTTGCTTGAAAAATAAAAAAAAAATATTTAGAATACAGGTAATAAATGGCAAATTTCCATAGAGAGCATTTAGAGCTAAAAACCCTTCACTGATTTCCTTGCCTGAAAAAATAAAGAAAATTTTTTTTTGCTATTTAATTTCAACAAAACAAAATTTAAAAAAGCATTCAGATCTTGAAAATTTTTAATTTTAAAAAATAGCTGTAAAGTAATTATATTGTTTCTAATATTAACTACTTACCAGTACAATAAAAAGAATATTCTTTTATAAATTTGTATAATTTTATCTGAAATTTCTTTCAACCATCCAGACGAGAGCATTTAACATAAAAACTCTCTATGAACACTCTGCTATACTAGTTTTCACTTCAGACGATCTCTACCAAACATGCTTCATATTACCTGTGCCTACGACGCGGTCGCTTTGTGTTTGTCGCAAGCAGTATTTATATTAAAAATAGTTTTTATTATTTATTTCGGTATCTATTGAATATAAAGCTTTGGTTTCTTCGAGAGAGTTGTTCATTTTTGGTAGTTTAGCAACTTTGTCGAAAACAAAAATATTCTATACCTTGTATCTTAGAAAATAAATAGTTTTTTTCTGGTGTTGCACAACTAAAATCAATCAAATTGTAATGACGTCTGAGAGAATAATATAGAACCTTTTGGTACCAGCAACTTTCTAGAACATAATTTTCCCCATACAGAGCTGGCTCTGTTCGCTGCATACACTTCTACCATACAGAGCTGAGCCTATAGAGCTCGATGCGTTTCTGATTGAAACGTCACAAATGTTAAAGCGGCCAGGCCAACTGCGTAAAGTTAACCGCAGAGTTGATTCATTGAAGTGGGTTGAGCTTGAGCAACAACAACAACAACACAATTCTGAAGGGGAGGAAGAAGCGTGGGGACAAACCACCATACGCTCCGTGTTTTGGTTTTAGGCAATTATTCATTGGGAGCACCATGCTAATAAGTTTTGTTGCTCCGGTACCCCTATTTGGATCGAACATTGTATTTCCACGAATGTCCTGGACACTATTTGCTGAGATTATAGCTCTCTTACAACTCGCTCAGCTTCAATGTTATATACAAGTTATATGCCCACCCTTGAAAAAACGGCTAATATCCACTTTTGTCAAAAACGAGTTAATAGCACCAGCTGGTACACAGTAAAAAAAAAAACAAAACGTTACTTAATCCACCATAAGGTGGTTGGTGCCTTCCTCGCATTCATGTTGTATTTTAGGTTGTATTTACAAATTAATTTAAGAGTCTTTTTTTATTTATTTTTTTCATTTATTTTTTTATAATTATTGATTTTACTTGAACAGCAATTTTCAACTCGATTTTCAATTATTTTTTTACCAACTCTCCGAAATAAAGGAGAAAAGTCTCATGAGTTATATATTTCAGTAAAAAGTTCGTGTAAATCTTTGTCGAGACAAAATGATGCAGCAACATAATTAATACAGAATTTTTCCAGAAGTGACGCAGACACTGCTTAAGCAATGTGGCAACCGGGCGATACGCATGCAAGGGGGTGTGGCTGCCAATCCCCCGCGTGGGCAGACCAAAATCCCTACGCATGCTGTGCGACTCTCGCGCGTAAGCAAAAAGATCCGGCCTTTGAGGTTATGCAAAAATCACCCTTTTTTGTAGCTACAAAAAAACTTTTTCTTGGCATAACTTTAAAAGTACTTTACTAAACAGAATAAAATTTAATAGGGTCTTAGGGGACCCCAAAACGAACAGAATTAGGCGGATCCGGCCAAAATCGGTTCAGCCAGTTCTGAGATAATCGTGTGGAAAAAAATCATGTCTACACACATCCCCACAGACATTTGTTCAGAATTTGATTCTGAGTCGATAGGTATACGTGAAGGTATATCCAGGAGTCGTATTTAAGAAGTTCATTTTTCGAGTGATTTTATAGCCTTGCCTCAGTGAGGTGAGGAAGGCAAAAACATGGTAAAATTACATCTAAAAAGGAGTACATCTTTTATGTCAGAAAAAAGCTTTAATTTTACCTCTTATAATGTGTAAATTTACATCTGGCAGACGCTAGGAAAAAATATCTGTAATACTAAAAAAATATCAAACCGGCGATAGTTATATCTAGCTTACTAAGCCCGCGCCCCAACCCGCAGGGCTATACCTCTATGTACCGTATATGCAGTAAATACCATATACAATGTACGGAGCACATAGAGCTACATTGGCTTTGATCGTCCAGTTTTCACAGCGGCGAATTAGCCGTGCGGGTTGGGGCGCGGGCTTAGTAAGCTAGATATAACTATCGCCGGTTTGATATTTTTTTAGGATTACAGATATTTTTTCCTAGCGTCTGCCAGATGTAAATTTACACATTATAAGAGGTAAAATTAAAGCTTTTTTCTGACATAAAAGATGTACTCCTTTTTAGATGTAATTTTACCATGTTTTTTTTTTTACTGTGTAGAGGATGTTCCAACGCACTTGAATTTCACTAAAATAGTCTTTAGATAAGGCTGCCGATGCGAAAAACCTAACGGCTAATATGCCATTCTTATGGGAAATTGCCTTGACGAAGATTTGGTGACGAACACTAAAACGCGTTTTTCTCGGAATACTTGATTTGGCATAATAGCCGAATTTTCGATTATCAGCAGTTATATAAACCAAAACTTGCAAGGCTCTCGCCTACACGCAAGTGATATTTAAAGTAAAAGCATTGGTTGCCAAAGTGCTTCAAAGATTGTAATTAAAGAAAATTGTTTCACGGGTTAAATCTCATTTAAATCTATATCCTAAGCGCCAACTCCTGTATCGTCCAATCAAGTTCATATTGGGGATATTGACTCAGTACGCTTATCGGAACAAGCATCTGAATGCTAACCAAAAATTCATTTTGGTTACCACTCTATCGTCTAATCTTTGAAAATTTAAACGTAATTAACTGATTAGGGTGTTGCAAATATTTTTCTAAGTCCCCCCCCCCCCCTTACTTAAAATGGGGCCGAAAAATCAGGGGACAAACTTTTTTTCAAATTCTTTAGCGAAATTTGTAGTGCAATCAGTTTAAAACAATTTAAAACTAACTTTCCTGCGTTTAAAATCATTTGTAACATGATGAAGGAATCTTGCAATAGAGACCGCCAAAACTAAGATATCGCTTTGCTACCGGCTGTTAAGGTTTGCTCCTCTCGGTTGGATGCTGAGCTGTTTTGTGTACAGGCTTAACAAACTTTTGTTTACAAAAAATAATTCATCCAAATACCTGTAGATCGTAAATTTGTCATAAGTTTAAAGTTTACAAATTGATCGTGAGCAAAAACCCTCACAGACACTTGTGTTTGTAAAATGTAAATAGTACATGTGCTGATTGATAATCGTTTTTCCTCTGTAACGAAAACTATACAGCCAAACGGTTATTTATACGTGTAGGAGAAGGCAAGAGCACCCACCCTTCTCTGGCCCATCATTAGCCGGTATTTATCTGCAACTGGCTGTCTGTAAAGCAAAATATTGTTCTTTCCTTCTCGACTTTTGACTGCTGGCATACGGCGCTGGGTGGCACACATTTTACATCGTACACGAAGGCCGTTTTGTCGATCTTTCGTGAGTGTTTGCTTCAAAACAGCACCAACTCCGGCTCAAATGGATGTGATTGTATTGAAATTACCCCTAGTAGTTTTGTTTATCTTACGATGAGATGTTTCTTTTTTATTTTTGTTTATGCGCTGATAACATGTTACAAGTACGAAGATCCAGAACAGATGGCGCGCGATTGGTGATTTAGCGCGCCCTATCGCACTTGTGAGTGACAATTTGTACCAGTGCACGCAGTTGAGCAATAGTACTCTAAACAAATTGGATAATTTAGTAGTGGCTTAGCCGAGATAAGTTTCAGATTTGTATTGCACTACAATTTCTGTTGGGGTTCGTTAGCAATTGTTGCACAATGCAACAATATTTATTAGTTTTATAACCCACCGGAGGTCGCGTATATAAAAAAAAAACAACTGACATTTTACTCTCAAAATTTGTACGCAAGGAAGCAGATTCTTAACTATAAAAAAGATTTGTAAATCAACTACAAGTGGTAGCATTAGTTTGATTCTCGTTGTAGTGATTTCCTCTTACGGAACGTCGCAATCCAACAAACTACGTGTGGTGCATTACCGTCTTGTATACACGTCATTTACGAGTGGAAGAGATTCAACGCCAGCCAGCGGTTAGTGTGGGTTTCAAGTAGCACTTGATATCCAATAAAATGCCCCCGTTTAACAGAATTATACATACGATCAATCCTGTTGCAGCAAGCTTGACCCTGGGTGAAAGCACAGTCGCTTCAGGCTTTTGTTTTCTTCTTCAGATGAACAAAAAGGCCGTTGCAAATATTTTTCAAAGTTTATGCCCCCCCCCCCCACCTCGTGGGGCGGTGGTTAGCGGCTGCGGCTGCCGATCCCTATGTTGCTATGGGGCGCGGGTTCGATTCCCGCCTTATCCTCCTGGCCTTCTATCGGATGGGGAAGTAGAACGTCGGTCCATTTGCGTAAAAGAGGTTTTGGGTGACTCACCACACATAACCTTCGGACGCCTTGAAATGAGCAGAAACTTGCAACAGAGACCACAAAAGACCCGGGGGTCGTTAAAGTGGACTGCTTTGCTTTTTTTGCCCCCCCCCCCCTTCCCCTCCCTTCGAAATTGGTCAGAAAAATAAGAAGACGATTTTTTTTTCAAAAACCTTTAAAAAAATGGAAATATAAGTCTAATCAACTGAGAACAATCTAAAATGCCTTTTTCTGTTTCTGCATTGATATTCATATTTAACATGTTTGTGCTCGTTTTAAAATATATTGAACTTTTATGAAATTACAATGTACAGCACCGCAAAAACTTTTTTTTCTCGCAAAAATATTTTTTTGTCAATACCTAGAAATCTTGGAAATTAGTGATTGCAAAACAACTGGAAAGGTGTTTAATGCAATTTAAAACATTTTTTTCATTTGAATGTTGTAACCGTGGCCTGTAATTTCAACTTTTAACCTTTTTTTATTTTTATGCATTAATTTTAAGATTCCAGACACAAATTTACGAAATTAGTTAAAAAAATAAGAAGAACTGCTACAAAAAAAATATGTGGCATTTATGAAAGGATTCATGGCACAAATTAAATTAAATAAGTTTAAAAAAAATAAAAAAAGAACTGCTACTCGGCCAATTACTTTTACCAGCTTATCAGAACTTTGATCATGAGTTACAAAGTGTTTTTAACTATTTCGAAGTAATAAATAGATAAAAAAGCAAACAACTCTCTGCTGTAAATTCATGAGGAAAAGTTGTTTGAACAGCAGCAAACTACAAAAGGGACGAGATTAGTGTGACGAAAATGGGTATATTTCCCCTACATTAAAAAATAAAATTCTTCCGCTGCATAACATTCTGATTTAAACAATTTCAAAACAGAATAATAGAACAATCATGATAGTAACAAGTTGCGAAAAGAAGCAAGCAGCATCCATTTGTCTGCTGGAAATTTCACCATACTTTTCGATACTGTTTCAATTAAACTCAAAGTGCGTTTTTAGGAATTGCAAAGTTGTACCGTAAAATGTAACAAAAATGACTTTTTGGCGGGCATTCAGGTCTGCCAATGTTAAAAAAATCATAGAAAATCGATAATTGAACGCAAGGATTTGATTTTACCCTCATGTTGATGTGTAGACCGGCTCTAAATTTTTACGTTTAATATCAAGTTTTTAAAGAAAAACATTGACCTTTGAAACCCACAAATTCGGAACACATTTTTCTTACAAATATAAACAAACTTTGGTTATCTCCAGAAGTACAGATTTTTTTTTTACAAAAATAATGAATTCACATACACTGAAACCAACGAAACTCAAGCTAAGTAATGTTTTATGAATGATCTAATAAATTTATTTGGTGAAAACATCAGATGTTTAGTGCCCGTGTTGCGAGTTTTATTCGAAATTGCTGACAAAAATTCGAATCGTGCAGTGCATAAATCACGCTATATCGATTTACCTGAATGCAGCGTTTTAAATCTTACATGCTCTTCTCTGTGCTGGACGATTCTAGAGGTCATATTCGAGCTCAAAAAAATCAAACCATCCACATTAACGACCCCCGGGTCTTTTGTGGTCTCTATTGCAAGTTTCTGCTCGAACCTAAGAGTCCGAAGAGCACCCAAACCTCTTTCTACTCCAAGGAACCTTCCACCCCAGTGTTTGAACTGACGACCTTTGGATTGCGAGTCCAACCGCCGCCAGCGATTCCACCGGAGTAGGCTTGGTTTGGTGTGTTGTTTGTACTACAGATTGTCAAGGGGAACAGATTGGTCGATGCAAAATAAATAGGCACTGGCAACGTATGTTTTGCGCTTGCAACACTGCTAGTTTTGCTGGGCGTAAAGGGCGGTTGGTGTCCAGCGCGTTTGGATCTGTCAAACATTGGCCAATCTGTTTCCTTGACAATCTGTAGTTTGTACTTATGGCATGGAGACGACTCCTAAAAAAAAAAAAGGTGCAGGTGGTTATGTTACACATGACCAGTATGACAAAGAACTTTGCAAGATGATTGTTGAAATTTTCGATTAGAATGTCCGCTTTAAATTTCCCCATGATTCCCTTATAATTAACGTCCTATCGAACTAACGGGACGGAAATTGCATGTGGAGCTGAAATAGAAATGTCAAATTTCATGTCCAGTATCAAAAACCATAAAGTTTGATACCCATATTGCCCCAACTCTTACGGTCCGGCAAATGACCCCCATCGGAACATCCGCGGGGCCTTCGGCCACTCCAGATTGTGGCCACTATTGCCGAAATGACCAATTTCATGTCCAGTATCAAAAACCATAAAGTTTGATACCCATATTGCCCCAATTCTTACGGTCCGGCAAATGTCCCCCCATCGGAACATCCGCGGGACCTTCGGCCACTCCAGATTGTGACCACTACTGCCGAAATGTCAAATTTCATGTCCAGTATCAAAAACCATAAAGTTTGATACCCATATTGCCCCAACTCTTACGTTCCGGCAAATGTCCCCCCATCGGAACATCCGCGGGGCCTCCGGCCACTCCAGATTGTGTCCACTATTGCCGAAATGTCAAATTTCATGTCCAGTATCAAAAACCATAAAGTTTGATACCCATATTGCTCCAATTCTTACGGTCCGGCAAATGTCCCCCCATCGGAACATCCGCGGGGCCTTCGGCCACTCCGGATTGTGACCACCAAAGTTTGATACCCATATTGCCCAAACTCTTACGGTCCGGCAAATGTCCCCCCATCGGAACATCCGCGGGGCCTCCGGCCACTCCAGATTGTGGCCACTATTGCCGAAATGTCCAATTTCATGTCCAGTATCAAAAACCATAAAGTTTGATACCCATATTGCCCCAATTCTTACGGTCCGGCAAATGTGACCACTACTGCCGAAATGTCAAATTTCATGTCCAGTATCAAAAACCATAAAGTTTGATACCCATATTGCCCCAATTCTTACGGTCCGGCAAATGTCCCCCCATCGGAACATCCGCGGGGCCTTCGGCCACTCCAGATTGTGACCACTACTGCCGAAATGTCATATTTCATGTCCAGTATCAAAAACCATAAAGTTTGATACCCATATTGCCCCAACTCTTACGGTCCGGCAAATGTCCCCCCATCGGAACATCCGCGGGGCCTTCGGCCACTCCAGATTGTGGCCACTCCTGCCGAAATGTCCAATTTCATGTCCAGTATCAAAAACCATAAAGTTTGATATCCATATTGCCCCAATTCTTACGGTCCGGCAAATGTCCCCCCATCGGAACATCCGCGGGGCCTTCGGCCACTCCAGATTGTGACCACTACTGCCGAAATGTCAAATTTCATGTCCGGTATCAAAAACCATAAAGTTTGATACCCATATTGCCCCAACTCTTACGGTCCGGCAAATGTCCCCCCATCGGAACATCCGCGGGGCCTCCGGCCACTCCAGATTGTGGCCACTATTGCCGAAATGTCCAATTTCATGTCCAGTATCAAAAACCATAAAGTTTGATACCCATATTGCCCCAATTCTTACGGTCCGGCAAATGTCCCCCCATCGGAACATCCGCGGGGCCTTCGGCCACTCCGGATTGTGACCACTACTGCCGAAATGTCAAATTTCATGTCCAGTACCAAAAACCATAAAGTTTGATACCCATATTGCCCCAACCCTTACGGTCCGGCAAATGTTCCCCCATCGGAACATCCGCGGGGCCTCCGGCCACTCCAGATTGTGGCCACTATTGCCGAAATGTCAAATTTCATGTCCAGTATCAAAAACCATAAAGTTTGATACCCATGTTGCCCCAATTCTTACGGTCCGGCAAATGTCCCCCCATCGGAACATCCGCGGGGCCTTCGGCCACTCCAGATTGTGACCACTACTGCCGAAATGTCAAATTTCATGTCCGATATCAAAAACCATAAAGTTTGATACCCATATTGCCCCAACTCTTACGGTCCGGCAAATGTCCCCCCATCGGAACATCCGCGGGGCCTCCGGCCACTCCAGATTGTGGCCACTATTGCCGAAATGTCAAATTTCATGTCCGGTATCAAAAACCATAAAGTTTGATACCCATATTGCCCCAATTCTTACGGTCCGGCAAATGTCCCCCCATCGGAACATCCGCGGGGCCTTCGGCCACTCCGGATTGTGACCACTACTGCCGAAATGTCAAATTTCATGTCCGGTATCAAAAACCATAAAGTTTGATACCCATATTGCCCCAACTCTTACGGTCCGGCAAATGTCCCCCCATCGGAACATCCGCGGGGCCTCCGGCCACTCCAGATTGTGGCCACTATTGCCGAAATGTCCATATTTCATGTCCAGTATCAAAAACCATAAAGTTTGATACCCATATTGCCCCAATTCTTACGGTCCGGCAAATGTCCCCCCATCGGAACATCCGCGGGACCTTCGGCCACTCCAGTTCAGGTGGTGGCCAGTTCCAATGATCGACTCCCGCGACTGGCATGTCTTAGCTGGTCCTTGCCTCCAAGCCATCTGCTCCCGGACCTCCAGGCGGTCTGCTACCGGGCCACCAGGCCATCTGCTTCTGATGTGTTCTCGTCGACGTCCAGCAATCGAATGAATTTTCGGGACCGACCGAGCCGAGTTTTGTTGGCTCGTCGACGATCCGAAAATTATGATGTGGAGTGGGGGTGATTTTAGATACATCAATCTCACGTCTCTCGATTGACTGATTGGGAAACGTTCGCTCATCCAACCAGCGTGCACCAAAAAGAGGGGAAATTTGCCGAGAGGGGAATTCGTCACGTAACGTTTTCGCTTCGCAAAAATTTTGGATTGACACCACGTATAGATACCTTAGGACAAAGTTCTTTGTCAAAAGAAAAAGGTTTTATATTCGAGCTCGGTAACCCCAAATTACTCAAATTCGTTTGGTCACAAGCCACAAGCCAAAGATTATCAATTCGAATCCCGGAGTGGATGGAAACTAGGTGGATTACCTCACCGTGTAAGCCTTCCGACAACATAGTTTCGAGTAGGAAACATGCAATAGAGACCGTTAAGGCCTGAATACTAGAAATTTAAATTGAAAAATAATTTTATTTATGAAGTCCTGTTTTAAAACAATATAATTTATCTTTACAGATTCCCGCCCAGATTGCCTCCAGTCAGTGCACCAATCATCAACATTACAGTACAAACTTCGACAACCCACTTGACTCCGATACTTGAGCGGGCGGGCGTTGTAGTGGCGTGTTCCCTTATCAATTGAACTTCAGCTTAAGCCAGCTGCTGAACAAAATGACAGCGTTGTGAGTGGTGTCGTGCATGCAGCAGACAGTAATAGCGGAACATCTAGTCGTGTGCATCAAAATAGTAGAATCAGTACTACGAGATGGTTTTGAATGTGCATGAAAATAACTGAAAACATCCCAGTGCCGAATAGCCGAAGATGAGAAAGCGTCGGAAAAAATCATTAAGCAAATATGAGCTTGAGAGGCGTCGGGGCCAACCCGTAAAGTTGTGTGTCGAGTTGATCGAGAAAAGAATTAACCCCCAGAAAATCTTAATTAACGGTACGAACGAGTGAAGGTCGCCGGGCGAGTGTCTTTCACTGATTCTTGTGGTGAGATTTTGATTTCGAGTGTGTTTACTAAAGTGAATCAGCATGGGTTCGTCCAAATATCAGTGTCTCATTGCCATAGTGCTCCTTAGTGGAATTAACAGTATTGATACGCAGCAACACAGCCCAGGGATGAGCAATAATAATCGTGAAGAAACAACGACGACGTTCAGTGATGAGTTTCGTCTTCTAAACAAACAAGGTGCCAGAAATAGTTACGCGATCGACAATGAGTCAGCTGTCGTGGGCCACCCTGCCCAACGACACCGACGGTCGGTTGGCAGCGGTAGCAGCAGCAGCAGCAGCACTGGACAAACTGGATCTCAGAATTTATGCAACATGCAAGGGTGCAGCTGTTCGAACCAGCCAATTCTCACCATCGACTGTGAAGTGTTCGGCCAGGTATGTGTTGTTTAGACAAGTTTTTATGGGCACCAATTATAATTCTACTCGCTCAACCTAGTCTTGCTCAGAACAATTTGATAAATACGCAAAAATTGCGGTATTTTGATACGTTAAAAATAGATCCTTAAAGATCACTTCGCATGTGACAGAAAAAAATAAATCGAAACTGCATCTCGAGCAAACGGTTTATTTTGTGCTGCCGGGGGTTCTGTTTTTGTACTCAAATTCTTCAACGCATCACTCAACAAATTTTTCGGACGTTTCCAAGGAAAAAATGAAAACATACAATAAATAGAGAGGTAAAAAATAAATTACTGAACTGGGGCGAAGTATGAATGTAATTTGAAGGTCAAATGATCCGTTTGAAGAGCAATATGGAAAATTTCTTGGAAGTGGTAGAGTTGAATTCCGGGCTTGGACCAATACAATTGATGAATTTTATTGTAGTTGTTAAGCTACATGATTTTATATAGCACAAATATTATTTACAATTTTGGGTTTCATAATATTGGGAGGTAAAATCACATAGAATTCAACATTTGGTTCGCTTGGTAAGGTGCCATCCACAAAATTCCATTTGAAAAGAGCATAAACCAAAAAAAAAGTTCTACGATCGGGCTCAATTTTTTCCGGGGGTTCCTTGGCCAAAATACCCCATTTTTCAAAAAAAAACATAACTCACACCATTTCAACCGATTTTCGTTGTATTTAGACGCAAAGGAATGGTGATAAGTTGGGTTTTCTGAAAAAAATAGTCGAAAGACCGGAAAATCTAGCCTAACATTTTAAAAGGTCGAAAGAAAATTTAAAATAACGTTTTGACGGTATCTGGACCAAAGAGCCTATGACTGAAAATATTTTTATCGTGTTTCTTGGGCAATATTACGTAACATACTCAAAAATAGGAGGTGTTCATTAACAAGATTCCAAGATATGATTTTTCAAAAAACAGGAGTTTTCGGCGTGCCGCGTACAAAAACGTAAAAAAGGCGAAACGGGAAAAAATCTACCTTTTTTACTAAAACTGCGAAAAGGCCGTTGCAAAAAAAAATTGGAGTTTATGTCCCTCGACTCTGGCCAAAGTCAAAGGGAGGGCGGGGGAGGGGGCAAAAAAAATTAAAAAATATAAAAATTTAAATTACAAGCCACGGTATTGACATTTGAATGAAAAAAGCTTTAAAAAAATGCATTTTACATCTGCCCAGTTGTTTTGCAATCATTAGTTTTCAAAATATCTAAGTATTGAAGAAAATTTTATTTTTTGCGAAAAATAAGAGTTTTGCGATGCTGTACATTGGAATTTCATAAAAATTCAAAACATTTTTAAACTAGCCCAAACATGCTAAATATGATTATCAGTGCAGAAAAATGCATTTTAGATTGTTTTCAGTTGATTAGACTTCTATTTTCATGGAAATTTTGAAGTTTTTTAGAAATATATATTTTTTTGATCCTGATTTTTCAGAACAATTTTGAAGGGGGGGGGGCGACATAAACTTTAAAAAATATTTGCAACGGCCTAACTTTAAAATAGCAGCGATGATCTATACATGTTTGGGTACCAAAATTTTGTATAGGTCATCGCTAAAATTTTAAAGTTATCGCAGTTTTAGTGAAAAAAGTTGTTTTTCCGTCATTTTCTTGATTTTGCGCGAAGCATAAAAAAAAAATCAAATCTCGGAATCTTGTTAATGAACACCTCCAGTTTTTGAGTACCGTCAGTGGCGGTGACTATGTGTCAATAAAACGATACACCTCTCGTAATTCCTAATAACAAAAACAATTTAACAGCAATTCCATTTGAAAAGAACCTAAACCAAAAAAAAAGTTCTCCGATCGGGCTCAAAATTTTTCTGGGGGTTTCTTGGCTAAAACAATTAGACCCGTATTTTTTTTGTTTGGCCATTAGGGTGACCTACAACGTGCTAGGGTGGTTCGAAAATGGTTTTTATTTTCGACGGGCCTGTTTTTGCGCGTGACGCGTCGAAAAACTCAGTTTTTATTTTACCTAGTTCGTCGAAAAACTTAGTTTTTATTTTACCTAGTTTTTATGTTCCAAAAAGCATATCATCCAAAAATTATGTATCAGGGAAAATTTCATTAGCAGATATGAGCTCTTTGGTCCCGGATCTTCAAATCAGCAGTGGTGCTCTAAAATTGGTTCAGCCGTTCTGGTGATATGTTTTTTGAAAAAAAAATTGTTTTTTTTTGGAACAGAATCAACGTAACACCTTAGAAGGAATATTTTTTTTTTTTGAGATAAACTTTCTGCACATTTTTAGCAAAGATCTGGCAACGCCTCTATTTTGTACAAAAAAAAAGTATGGTAATTTTTTGATACATTTAATAAATTAAGCTTTAAAAGTTTAAAAACATCATAACTTATTGAAGTGCCAACAAAGATTAGTTCACTCACTAAGTAGAGCCGGACAAACCGGATATTTCACCGAGAATACCATTATCCAATCAACTGCGTTCGGTTCGTAAGTTCGTTCGTCCCCGCAACACGTTCTTCCAATGATGCTTAATAAAGTACGCGTAAACGTTTCGGACGCCCTGGGCCTCAGCTGGGACTTGTGAGTATTGCATAAGCCACACGCACACACACTTTCTCGTTTCCGCCCGCATAAGAAACATAACACGACACGGAAAGCCATCAGCGATATAAACATGAGATTGATCGTCGTCGTCGTCGTCGTCACCGCCATTGTCGCACATCATTATGCATTTTGATGTATTTGTGGGGCGGCCGTAATGAAGTCCTAACAAACATTGAGTATGCCACCAACGAACGTCGTCTTGGTGGTCACAGGTTGAAAACAATGCAGTTGGAGCGTTTCCGTAATTTGAGGAAAAGCATAATACCTTAAATTTATGCTAATCCCTATAATTGGTTTGTATTTCTTTGTTGTATCTGATTTCAGTCAATTGGTGGTGCATTTTGGTGCAGTGCAACCAAAAAAGGTTAAGTAACATTGAGTAATTCATTCACAGTGAGTAATTCTTTACGAAATTACTTTGTGTCACCACAAATATTTTTTTTAAACAATATTTTTATTTATTTATGCCTACATTTTTCAAGAAAATTCCCGAAAGAGCATACAATCCTTGACCAAAATATGATTTTTTTTAAATACAGTCATCCCCATATTCTGAACAGTTTACAATTAGTTTACAGACCAATCAATGTTCCAAAAATCATGTGAATTCAATAATTGAACATAATGATTCTCTTTCACCTTCATTGAAAGATTTTCTCTTGATCTTTAGAAAGATGTATTGAGCGATAGCGAATTTGTACCTTTTATTTCACTTTTACTTTTACATCATAAAGATGTGAACAACCTTTGTTTTGTTATGCTTTTATGAATTGTATGATATTTTTTTTGGAAAATAATCAGTTAAATTCAGGTATTCTACAATTGTGGAGGTACAAAACATCACCAGGCAATTTGGAGGAAGTGTTTTGCAGCTCTTGTTATGCTCTTGTTGAAAAAGAACGATTTTACCAGTAAAAAAGTGAAAGAATAGCCTAAACTAGATCCCTTAAATAGTAGAAACAAAAAAGTTTAATTTTGCACCCAATTTGAAAATTACCCCAAAAGTGTTCCGAATTTGTGTGTATTCCGAACATGTGGGTTACTTGAAATGGTTAAAAAAAACTGACAAAAGTTGACTTTTATTTTTAATGCAATTTACTTAATTTGCAATCAAACAGTATGTTAGAGAAATTTTGATAAAGTATATAGGAAAATTGTTTAAAAAAGGTCGCAGTTTTCATTTTCTTAAAAACACAATGCCCATGTTTGCATTTAAAAAAAAAATTTGTTCAAGGGCTGACAATTCCCTACACTTTGTTTATTTGAACTTTGTTGAAACACCTTTGGTTGCTGAGATATGGCCATGCCCAAGAAGCCCTCGTTTTTTGATAGGAAACCATTGGTACGATTTTCAATGAATTTTTTTTTTGGTGAAATTTGCGCCCTTTTCAATAAAAAAATGATCAAAGTTCAGTATTTTAAACCTTTTCAAAAAATTATCCTTGATAATACAATTTTGAAAAAAATGTTTTTATTCTTTCTTCTGATCAGCTATGACAGAATCATCATCAAAAGAAAATCTTTTGACGCTCATCGAGAGAAAAAATCCGCAGGGCTCTCCTCTCTCGCGCACGAAAAATAAGTAAAAGGAATCTCCAAAAATCATCATCTTTATTATTCGGTGGAACATCTTTTTCACTACTAAACTTGCAAGTGTAACGTCACACGTCGAAAAAGCACCTGTCACCTTTTTTAGATGTGCAATGTGTGTAAACAAAGCGATATAAACAACGTTAAGTGATGCCGACAAGGAAATTCATAAAAATAATCCTCAACAGATTGATTTTCTCCGAGAAGTTCGGGAGCGATTTTCTTTTGATTGATTCACCTCCTCTCTTTTTTGCGGACGAAGTAAGTTCGAAAGCGAAAATGATTTTTTGCGATTGTTCCATCCTCTTGCCTCTTATTTTTTTTAAACTCTATTTTTAAAAAAACTTGGGTAAAAATTTTAGGCCCTTTCTGAAATTTTATGATAAGATGGCATTTGACCAATTGGAAAAAATCTGATTTTTATTGTGCATCAGTTTTTTTGGTGTAGTCCTCATTTATACCTATAAATCCTCAAGCATAAGCATGGTCTGCTGCCAAATTTGTACAAAATTATTCAACCTATTAAAAAATGCAAAAAATCGGTAAGCCGAAATCTCATTTTGCTCATTTTGTTTGTAAATTTAAAAGCTGCACAATTTTGAATGAAAACTTAACTAACATCTGTTTCAATAAAATTTTAGAAAATTTGAATGTCTCATTAAAATATCTATTAAGAACATTGATAGCAATTACTATTTTCCCTTTTCTAGCTCACACTGGACGGTCGATACAACATTCCGCGGGAAGCAAAAAGCCTCAACATCCAACTCAACGTGCGAGCAACGCGACTTCACATCAGCTCCAAACTGTTCGAGAACAGCTTGCTGAACCGAGTC
This sequence comes from Culex pipiens pallens, assembly GCF_016801865.2. Taxonomy (NCBI): domain Eukaryota; kingdom Metazoa; phylum Arthropoda; class Insecta; order Diptera; family Culicidae; genus Culex; species Culex pipiens. The sequence continues at coordinate 62,868,778 of NC_068937.1, read as the reverse complement.
CTGATCAAGGGAAACTACAACAACGGTGGCTCCAGTCAAGTCGACCACGTTGAGTTCCTGGCGAAGGCCTTCTGTCTAAACAACGGGACCTACCCTCAGCTGGAGGTGGTGAACGTTCACACCGTCGTGTTCCACAGCCAAACTTTTTGCCGTGAGTTGGACTTGTTTGTATTTTTAATTAGGTATACGAACGATTTTGTTGTTATTACTTTCCAGAGGAATTTAACCTCAACGTGACACGTGCCGCCGAGGTTGTTATAATGCAAAGTGCATTTTCCGTGGCAGAAAGCGAAATCCTACTCAATGGCGTTAAGGATATCAGAATTCAGGACGATGCATTTCGGGGATCCGTGTCAACCAAGGTGGGTACAAATTCAATTTCATAAAACACTTCACCTTATGGTTTTTTCTTGCCCAACAGCTCGACATTGTAAACTGTGGCATCGGGAGTTTGTGCGAGTTGAGGGCGTCCTTTAAGGAAATCAGGTTCATCAATACAAACATCAAAGAAGTCTTAACTAAGGCATTTGATGTAAATAAAATAGACTCGTTGGTGTTTGAGAATTGCAACATTGGTGTACTCAAATCGCAAGCAGTTACAGAAAAGGTATATTTGCCATATATAGATGATGTTGCACATTAACTAACAAGTTTCTTTTCTTTGTTTTTTTCATTTCCTAGCTTTTATGTAAGCATTTCACCGTGACAGGTTGCAAGATTGGGACAATTGAACGAGAGTTTATTTCGGAAAGCGGGTTAGTGAACTTCATATTGCAGAACAATACGTAAGTAACGTAAGGTTTTTAGGATTTGATTTTAGATCATTTTTACCTTGTTTAAAAAGTTGTTTTGGGCAACTTTGAATTATTAAAAACATTATTTCATTTCTGTTTTGTTCTTTTTTTGACTGTTACCTGTTTTACTCTAGAGATGAAAAAAAAAATGTGTTGGATGTATTTTTGGGTTTAGTTTAATATTTTAAAGCGACATTTCTGTGTATTGAATCTTTGTTATACCCAGCACAATTATGAAAGTTTACTTCAATTTGTATTTACAGAATCAGCGAGATTGCTCCAGAAGCAATCCGGTTTACCGGAGTAACCAGTAAAATCATCCAGAACAAAATCATCAAAACTGGAATTAACTGGTTCTTCCAGAACGGTGGCTGGACCAGTGTGGCCATCGTGAACAATTCGTTCGGCGAGTTCAACTACTTTACACTGGAGGAAACTGAACAGCCGATGCTGTGCCAATTTCATGGCAATTCGGTGACTCTACCGGCAATCCGGAGTTTCAGCTTTTTCCACCATCAGGCGTGCACTTTGCGTGAAATTTCGTTTAATCGACAGTGCACTTGTGATGAGCGATGGATGAAGGAGTTGTTCTTCCAGGATTATGATAAGCTGCTGAAGGAAAGCTACTGTCGGATAGATGAGACTTTGAAGCATTGCTACAACGCTTCAACGTTCAATGTTAAAAAGTACACGCAACAGGTGTGCAATGAATCGACTCGTTCAATCGATTGCTCCAGCAGTCAAAAGGAGAAAAAAGTTGAACCAAATTTTGTCAGTCCAACCGAGATTGAAGACGTCCAGTATCAGGACTACTATCAGTACATCGTGATGGGAGCGTCGGCGATTGTGGCCATAGTGATTGTAGTTTTGTGTATTCTGTTCCGCACAATCTGTTCAGGGAGACAATCTGCCGCCTCAGGAGATGTAGTTTCGAACGCCTCGTTCACGATGACTCATAAACCGAGCAAGGCATTCACAAAGGAAGATAAGTCGATTATTCATCAGACGTTGCAGAAAATTAAGGAAAAGCAGTCGCCTGACACCTACGAGGACATCTTCATTCACACCAAAAAATTGCTCGACGGAAACTCAACCGAAACGGAGAAAGTCCTAACGATCGGAGAGATCGTGCGACGTCTCAACGAGTGCGAAAACAGCGGAGATGACTTTGTGGCATTTACCGACATTCTGTACCGTCATCTGGCGCCCAGCACCAGTGCGACTCCACTTGAGACCATCTACGCCGAACCGTCCGCTCCGGCCGAGGGCATGACCGTGATTGGTGGAGTTCCGGGCGGTACACCTGACCACATCTACGCGGAACTAACGAGCGCGGCTCAGCCACTGCTGATAAACGAATACGCCGCCCCGATGGACTTGAGTGACTCACATTACTCGGAACCCGTGCAAATCATGCACAAAGGTAACGCACACTCCACACAATCACAATTTGAACAAAGGATTATTCTTGTTCTTGCCTCATTTCAGATAACACTCGTACGCTTATCACTCCATACGCCATAGGAAACAACATTTCGGGCGCGGTCCAGCACCCACAACCCGGCACTTCGCGGAATTTGCCCGACATTCTCAACAGTGGCAACAGCAGCACCACCAACAGTAGTAGTAGCAATAGTAATACAACAGCAAATGCCATGATGGTGGCCGGTGGCCCTCTTCCTCCTCTGCCGGAACCGCTTAGGTACATGGACCGATCACCGACCAGCAGTCGGGAGATTCCCGAGTACACGCTGCCAGCCAAAAAAGTGCCACCGAAACCGGCGCCACGTCGCGAACCGTCCGAAGATTCGGACAGTTCTGGCACGAGCCATTCGGAACACTCGGGTGGCAGTGATATTACGGTTAAAATAGACGACATTGTTGAGTACGCTGACGCGTAGCCGACCTGGGTTCGGGTTTTTGGATATGGAGGGAATGTTAGTCTAGTGTAAAAGCAAAAAAACGTCCAAAACAACACTACTGTATGGTAATGAACAATTTTTTATAAAAAAGTGATATTAATTTAATTTATAAATGTATTTTTATGTAATGAAACCAAGTTGAACGAAATAACAGAGAGAAATAACTTTAAATGTTAGCAAGTTATATAGTGAAGCCCTGTAGATAATGGAGCAAGTGGCGTGAAAAGTAACTAAATAAAAGACTTCCTTGAAAAAAAACTGAGTTATTTTTTCCCATTCGAAATGGTATTACTGTCCTTTCTATCTGTATGTGTGTGTGTAAATGTGTGAAAGTGTGTTTTCAATCCTTTACCCGCTGTTATTTTTTAACAAAATACTGCACTGACTTTTTTGTCAAAAAAAAAATCAATTTAAATTATTCGCTCTTCAGCATTGCCTTGGCGTTCTCGATTGCGAGATTCCTACTCGAAACTAGGTGTTCGAAGGCTTGATTGTTGAGGCAATTGCAAACCTCTTTTTACACCTTAGCTTCCACCCACCCCTGGATTCGATCTGAGCGACCCCACCGAGACAGGACCCAGCGAGACGACTGCTACACCTGGATTGTGCTAACGACCTAACCTCTAGGTTAGACCGGGGCCAACATTTACTTTCCCGTCCGACGGAAGGCGTGATCAGACAAATCTTTTCTCGAAAAATGCCACCGGGACCTTCTGGGATCGAACCCAGGCCGACTGGCGCTTGCTCCTACACCACTGGTCCAGGTACTTTTTTGTAATTTTGTTCAAATTTATAGATTTGAGGATCAATCTATAAATATAAAAAATTTCTACTATTTTGTTCGAACGCGAATCAGTTCAATACGGAGCGTCGGATCGAGGTGCTCTTTGTTGCGTTGAGTTCGTATAAGCCCAAGGAAGGTTCTTACGCTAACTAATTGACACTTTGGCCACTCTGGAACCGATTCCGGAGCATCGGCAAATTGTATGGGAAAAGCTGCGTAAAAACAAATTTTGATCACAGGAGGCTGAATTAGCAAACAAGCAAGAAACGTCAGGAAACCAAAAGAGGGCAGGACGAAGTTTGCCGGGAAGAGCTTGTGATTTTCATAAAAAAAACAATTGTGGTTAATTTAAAATACAGTGTATAAAAATAATATTGTCAATAAATGTTAATTGTTTTATACACATATAAAAACAAAGAAAATCTCTTTGAAGTTTACCAAAAACCGATCATGAACAGCGTGACCACATCTATGAAAAAAACCAATGGTACAAAATGGCTTCTTCCGACACAGACATTAGTGCGGTTCACGAAAATGAAAAAGACAAAAGTGTTAAATTTTGCACGCATCAACCGAAATGTTCAAGCACTGTCCTAACCAGGTCCCAGTACCGAAAAGGACCTAATAAAAATAATTTTATGAAAAAAAATGTTCAAGCACTATAGTCCCAGAAGCTAGCCTGCAAATTTGAGCTCATTTGGTTAATGTTTAGTTACTCCAGTTTTGATCTGAAGTTAGAATGGAATTTAAATCAATTTGATTTATTTATCACTTTTCAACTCTTCTTCTATAAAGTTTTCCTCAACTCGGTTAAATTTCCTCTTCTTGAGATTTTCTATAGGTTTTGATCCGGGGAACAACTTTGTAGAACATCGCAAAGTGCTAGCAATTGATCCCGAAAAGATACAGGTTAATTTTTCGAGCATGTTTTGAAATTTTACCGAAAAGTAAACTCTTAAAAAATATTCTGTACCTTTTTCGGGATCAATTCCTAGCGCTTTGTTATGTTCTACAAAGTTGTTTTCCGGATTACCTATAAGAAACTTAAGAATGGGACAATTTGATAGGGTTTTGAGAAACTTTCTCTAGAAGATGTTAAAGTTACAATTCTTCTTAGTAAATTAATTTAAGTTCGATGCTTTCTTCAGATCAAAACTGGAGCAACTAAACCTTAACCAAATGAGCTGAAATTTTAAGGCTAGACGTCGTCGGCTAGACTCTGTGGTCATAGTACTTTAAAATTCCGTTCGAAATTAAACACTTTTGAGCAATTCTCTACCAAAACCGGAGATGGATTTTATTTGTATTTTTTTATTTGGCTCAAACTTTGTGGGGGCCTTCCTTATGACCAAAGAAGCTATTTTGTGTCATTGGTTCACCCATACAAGTCTCCATACAATTTTGGCTGCTGTCCATACAAAAATGGTACGTAAATATTCAAACAGCTGTAACTTTTGAGTGAATTTTCTGATCAATTTGGTGTCTTCGGCAAAGTTGTAGGTATTGTTGAGGACTATTGAGAAAAAAATAGGTACACGGAAAAAAATTGCAGATTTTTAACCAACTATTTTTTTCACAAAAACTTAATTTCACAAAATACGTATTTTTCGATTTTAGAGATTATTTTATATGTTTTAGGGGTCAAAACCCCGCAACTTTTGAGCTATAGAGAAACATGGTCAAAAAATCTGCCGCCGAGTTACAATTTTTTGATATGATTGTGATTTTTGGAAAAAATCGAAATTTCATGCAAAAACAAATTTGACGTAATTTTTTAATGTAAAATTGAATTTCCAATCGAAAAGTACTTTACAGATTTTTTGATAAAGGGCTCTGTTTTCAAGATATAGCCACCGAAAGTTTGATTTTAGCGAAATATTTGCAGTTTTTCGATTTTTAAAAATAGTGACCAAAAGTGACCATTTCCAAAAATATTTATTTTTAAAAAGTTTAGAAAATTTGCTATAAAATTGTCTAAGAAACATTGAAGATTGGACCTCAGCGGCTTAAATAAAAAAAAAACAGGAAAATTGAAGTTTTCTAAGTCTCACCCAAACATCCCACCATTTTCTAATGTCGATATCTCAGCAACTAATGGTCCGTTTTTCAATGTTGAAATTTTCCGATCTTTTCGAAAAAAATATTTTGAAAAAAATTAAATCAAGTCTAGCATTTTAAATGGGCGCAATATTCAACTTTGCCGAAGACACCAAATTGATCAGAAAATTCAGTCAAAAGTTACAGCTGTTTGAATATTTACGTACCATTTTTGTAAGGACAGCAGCTAAAATTTTACAGTCATCCCTCATATTCGGAACAGTTTACAGATCGGCCAATGTTCAAAAAATCATAGCAAATCGATAATTGAATTAAATGATTCGCTTTTACCTTCATTTAAAAGCTTTTCTCGTTCATATTTGTAACAAAATAATGACTTCACACACTGAAACCAGTGAAACTCAAGCTTAGTGATGTTTTATCCATGGTCTGATACCTTTTTTTGTGAAAATATCAGTTAAATTCAGGTGTTCCACAATTGTGGGAGGCACAATAACATCCCACAATCATGGAACAGGCAATTTGAACGCAGTGGTTTGCTGCTAAAGATAAAATAGTCTTGAAATGAAGTTTTTTGTTCAAAAAGTACGACTTTTACTAGTGAAATAGCAAGAAAATGTCCAAAAAAAGATCCTAAAAAAGTAGGGTCGAGAGAAAAGCTGCATTTGGCATGCTATTGACAAATTATCACAAAAGTGTTCCGAATTTGTGGGTGTTCCGAATATGTGGGATGACTGTATGGAGTCTTGTATGGAATGGCCGATTTCATAGAAAGTTGCTCCACAGAGTAACACAGAGCGAGCAGTCCGAAGAAATGTCATTTTATTTTTTGGCTTCATAAGGTTTGCTGTACCGATGCGATGTACCACAAAGTGGAACCAAAAATCAAATGGCAGTGGTAACTCTGTCTTACTCTGTGGTTGCTCTTTTGTCTTATTCATATATCCGTGAACCACTCTATTAGACATATGTACAACATTATAAAGGTCGAAAACACTTGTGAAATTCTAGAGAATTACTCAGGTTAAAATAAATGTATTGAGGAACTGTCGCAATTGACCACAAAGAGATTCTGACACAAACAAATAGAAAAACTTTCTTGGAGATACGTGTTCCGTTTTACAATCAATAATTAGTGATGATTACTTGAACGATAATTGCAGCAAGCAAGGCACACACCAAAACTTTCTGAACTCTTACTATTTTGGTAGCAGCGGGCATCGAAAAAACAAAGGCAACAAAGAAAGTATACTATTACAGTGCTAAGCATCAAAAGGGCTCTCATTGCGATAACAAGCTCAATTCATTCACAATATCGAGTGGGAACAGCAGCAGCAGAACTGAACGAAAAGTCTGTTTATATTTATTTTCTGCGTTATCGGCAATGTGTTATCTTTGGCCGCTATTTATCGCCGTCGTGACACACTCGTTGGGTGCCCGTTAGAGAGAAGGTAAGTCAGTCCGCTATCAACCGTAATCAGCTCCACATTTGGCCAGGCTGTTTCGACTTTTCTTTGCTTGAGTAATTGTGCAACGGTTTAAACTTGTGACAAATATGTTTGATCAGTTCAAAATTGCCTAAAACCAGCATAGAATGATAAAATGATGATATTCAAAGTGGTCCACGTGCAATTCTTGCTCCTTCGAACAATTGTGGCATATCTCGCGTTGAGTGGACGGAATGTCGCGGCAGAAGAATTCGGAAATTTGGATGCCCACGGAGCGGTAGTGATGGTGGATTGCGTCCACGATGTGGCACCACGGTTCGGGAAGAGAATCTGCGATTGTGGCTACCGGAACGAAGTACGTGAATGGTAAAGAGTTTAGGAAAACATGATTCGTAAGCAGCGATGGAATAATCATCATCAAAAGAAAATCATTAGACGTTCATCAAAAGAAAAAATCCTAATCTTGATTATTCAGCGGAACATCTTTTTCACTACTACACTTGCAAGTGAAATGTCACACGTCGAAAAATGACCAACCACATTTTGTAGATGGCCAATGTGTGTAAACAAAACGAAATAAGTAATTCTAAGTGGGGCTGACAAGGAAGTTGACAAAACACCATCAGTAGATTGATTTTCTTGGAGAATTTCGGGAGCGATTTTCTTTTGCGTGATTTGCCTCTTCTCTCTTTCGCGGGTGAATAAAGTTCGCAAGCGAAATTTTCTTTTAATTATTCCATCGTAGGACTATTTTTCTTTAAAAATGACGCTTAATTTTCACAAACCATATAGAAATGACTCACGTAGTAACCAGCTGTGTTTACCTTACTTCTAATCAAACCAAATATTGAAACGAACAGTAGTTGTTTCGAAAGATTTGAAATTGTCAAGATGATGATTTTAATCCAACGCCAATCTCAGCATTTTTTGAATAACAATTAAAGGGTGACGAGCGGGAATTCCCGGGAAAAAAATATCCCGGGAAATCGACAATTTTCCTCTCGATTCCCGGGAAATTTAGTCGAGACTCCCGGGAAATTTTGAAATTATAAATATCGAAGCAAAATTACATAAACTAATCAGAAAATCATTTGGAAAATTCTAAATTGTTTTGAACATTGGATGTTCAATGCTCGACGTTCAAGTTCGAATGAACCAATTCTTCTCTAATCTTCTTATTCAGAAAGTGTAAATTAAAAATTCCAATAATTATAATTGAGAGAAGCCAAAAAAAATGTGGAACCCAAAATTTACCTTAACCCTCTACTGCCCATATTTTTTTTCGAATATTTTTATTTTTCCCGTGTTTAGGAGGTCATTTTGAGCAACTTTTGTTCAGCGAAAAACTTTACTTCTCTTGTTTTATGTTTTTCTTGTTTCATTTTTAGTATTTTAATTTGCATTCATCTTGTTTAGTTTATGTTTGTTTTTGATAGTATTTGGCCTACTCTACCACCTCCTATCATTACATTTTGCCTATCTAATTTTTTCATGTTTTTACAGTAACTTTTTCAATTTTTTGCATGTTTTTCACATTTTCTGCTATAAAATGGAACCATTATCATTTAAATTATAAATAAATGCGTAGAGGCATAGTCTGGGGCACTAGAAAAATTACTGCATACTTCTTTTTACTTAAAATATAGGAAATGTTAGTAAAAAACACAGCCAAAGTTGACCCCTAAAAAAATGACATTTTTTAAAACATTGGCAAAGTCACATAAAACAAGTCAAACTTCCCTGAAATTTTCTAAAATTTTAAAAGTTTCTCTTTCCAATGCTTCTTGAAGATCAAAAATTGGTTGAAAAATGGATTTTTGGCGATTTTTTAAATCGAAGCCCGTCTAGAGGCGGGGTTGGGTTGTAGAGGGTTAAAGCATACTTAGCAGTTACATTACATGATGTTTTTAAATATGATTCTTATTTATCATTTCTTTATTTTATTTTATTTTATTTTATAACATTTAAATTTTGTCAAAAATGTTAATGTTTTGAAATCGCAATTTGCATTCTCGTTTTTTATCTAAACTTATCTAATCTTATCAAACCCTAGCGCGGCCAATCTTGTGAAGGGATAATGGAGAAAGATATAGTTTAGATTACGCATAGCCTTCTTCTTGTCATTTATTAACATTTGTAGAGCGCCATTGTATTGAAATGCATTGAAACATCACAGACGTGTAAGCGGCCAGGCCTACTGCGTAAAGTTTACCACATAGATGATTTGTTTTAGTGGGTTTGTGCTCGAAGTGTTTAAACAACATCACAATTCTGAATCTACAGGGGAGGAAGTGGCGTGGGAACAGCATACGCTCTGCGATTTTGGTTTTTTGGCAATTATTTGTTGGGAGCACCATGCTAAGAAGTTTTGGTACTCTGGGATGGTACATTGTATTTCCACGGATGTCCACAACTCGCTCTGCCATTTGAATTTACATTTGTTATATTGTAATTTGTTGTTTTATTGGTAGTATAATTTGACTATTTTGACCATTCGATACAACCAAATGTTCATAATTCAATATGATGTTTTAGGACTTTATAGTGCCCAGGTTTGACGGCAGTACAACCGAAATCGAGCTGGTTAATTGCAAATCGCTGCTGATAAAGTCAGATACTTTCTTGGGCCTATTCGGACTTTCCCGACTCAGTATCATCAACGTAGAAAACCTAATCATGGAACCTGGTGCGCTAAATTTTGCACGAAATGATCCCGCAGCCCAGCTAAAAATCAGTTTCATTAATGTGAGTAAATTTGGGGAGTTTAACTACCAAACTGACTATATCTGCTTCTAACCTTCTAAAGAACCTCATCGAGGAACTACCGTCGAACCTAATCAGCGGACCAATCCACGAAATCGCCTTCGTCCGATGTCGAATCGGAGTGTTTCGGCCGTTCAGCGTGGCAAGCATCGGAGACCGGTTGGAAACTCTCCGGATGGGGGAGACGTTCATCAACCGAATAGAGCGCCACGCGTTCAAGCGCTTCAACGTGAACAACATTTTGCTTGAGGGCAGTAAATTTATCGCGCCAATTTCTTCGCAAAGTTTCTACGAGATTGATGTGCAGGAACGGTTCGATATAAGAAATTGCTCGCTTTATCAACTGATGCCGAGTGCGTTCACCATGAAAAGTAAGAAAAGTTCGGTGGGTTGAGGACCAGACAGATAATTAAGTTGTTTTTTTTATTTGCAGACGTGACACACCTACAAATCCAGAATAGTGAGTTTGAAAAAATGGATGGAGAATCTCTAAATTTGCAAATTAGAAAAAGTGTTCGAATAACTGGAAATTATTTCAACAAGATTAACGAAGCAGCATTTATAGGTGAAACAACGACAAAACTTAATGTTTCCCTTTCTTAATTTCTCTCTTTTCGTAGCAATTTCCCTGGACAGTTCCTATTTCAGTAGAAACTCACAGAAACCTGCGCTGCAATTTTCCAACAACCGAATAGGCCAGTTAGATCAATCAAACGCGTTGCGTTTTTCGGACGACTTTAACCTGCAGCTAGAAGGAGTGCACATTGCTCACGGCATCTCCTGCAACGACGTGGTCCCGTTGGAACAATCCAGTCTGTTCAAAAACCATCCAAACGACATCTTCTTCAGCACTTCCGGAGCTGGAAACGAGTTCAAATCATTCAACGACATTCGCCGGGTGCAATGTTTGGAGAATAATTTTTGGCTGTATTTAATAATCGGTGTTACAGTGGGAGCAATTGCTCTAGTTTTAATTTGCTCAATCGTTTCGTGGTATTGCTTAGCGCAGAGGAGAAAGAAGCTACGCGCGTTGGAGGTCGTGATGCCGGAACCACGGACCTATCGCGAGACTCAGATCGTAATGCAGATTGAGAACCATGGTCTGTTAAAAACGGATTTATGATTTAAGTTACAGAAAAGGTGTGTTAGTTTTGCTTAACTAGCGTACTCAAGCCTAAATCTCGCAAAAGCTAGTTTAGTGCCGTTTAATGACCAACACAATACCATTAATTTATCCTTTGGTCAACACGTGACGATCAACAGGGTGATTTAAGGTGCTTAAAAGTTAAAGCTAGTACATCGAAGTATGTTATCGTTCCCAAGTAGAAATTGAATGTAAGAAAATCATGCCTCTTACAACTAAGGCGCAGCAGAAAAAAATCATTTCTAGTCAAAGTGTACTTACGTAATTGGTAGATTAGATTCCAGCGCATTTCCGATAGTCAGCACCGTGTCCGACACCATCAATCCTTTGGACAGCAAAGCCGTATGCTTGTTCAGCGTTTCTTCGACGTTGGCAATGTTCTCCGTTATGTCATCTATAAATTTAACATAGATAGATTATTAACTTTATCTTTATTAGATAGATTATCGAGTCATTACGTTAAATAAAACTCGCTCACAAAACTCACCAGAAAATATGAGATCCTTCTTCAGCAGGTTTGCACTGCACAAGCCCCCTAGGTAGGACAGTTCGTACTCGAGGTGTATCAACGACGTACTCGGATACTTCATCTGGTTTTTGTTATCGTACCCGATGATCAGACACTTGAAGCCGTACTTGTTGCCTTTGTGCTCGCGCACGTACGTGGAAGCCGTTTCCAGCGAAATCTCCAGCTTGTTGCCAGGCAGCACGATGGCGTTGCTATTCCAGTTTGAGGACCTTCAAAAGCAATAACCACTAAAATCACAAATTTCTTTTGCCCGTTAGGTCAACTTACGTGTTAAATTTCTTAATAATCGTCCAATCTATCTCGCTTTGCTCATCCTTCTGGCTGCAATTGGACGGTTTCGAGTTGCTTTCAAACTTGACCTCCTTGCTCTTTCGTGGGCAAGAAGCCGATGCCGACGACGCAGCGTGGTTGTCGTTGACGAAAGCCTGCTCCGAGCTTCGCTCGGAATACTGCGGTATCTTTACGTGGACATAATCCTCCGGCTGGACCGTACCACACTGCGGATCGAACTCGATGGTTATCCAGCGAACATTCGCGGGGAACTCTACGCGGTAGTTTGCCACCGTGCTGGACTTGTACGGATGTTCACTCTCGACGATGCAGTAGTAGTGGCTGGTCGTGCACAGATCATTCTGGTCTGCGGGAGCAGTCTTGCGTGAGGTCTCGAGTTCCGGTTTGTCGTACAGCTTGAAATTGTTGATCTGATTTAGCGCAGACACATGCGGCAGGATGGCGCGAATGAGACTCAGAACTTCGACGGAACTTTTGAGATTGCTGCAGACCAGCGGTCCGATGTGAGCAAACGTCAGGGGTAGCAGCATTGTAAATAGGCACGAATCGTCAGCGGAGAAGAGTTGGATGATGCGTTCTTGATTGAGCTGATGGTTGAACTCTTCCACGTCACTTCCTGCGTCGTTCAATATTGAAAAGTTTTCAGCTTTGCTATGCATTCCGACTCCGGAAGAATTCCCATTCGAGATCGAGTCCAACTTGTTGTTTCGATCGTCTATGTAATCATTCGGCGTGATCTCCTCGGCACCAATTTCAATCTCGATATCAAAGTCAATTGAGTTGCGTGACTTTTTGTCAAACTTTAGCGTTTCGATGATACCTTTTGAAAAGTTTTCTATGCGTTTCGTAATGTCCTTAGCGGTTGATGTATTGTTATGATCAAAATTGGCGCTTGTCACGTTGTTGACGTTCGCAATGTCCGAGTTGTTGATCCAAGCAATGTCTAAATGCTCCTCGATGGGCGTTATGTTATGCTCCGAGTCGATGGTATGTGTGTTGTGCGAAGAATTGGAGCTCTTATCGCTTGAAGTCGACGAAAATGCAATTGCGTTTCTTGCGTGAATCAACAGATCCTTGCACCGGGAGGTTACATCAGTAGAGATGTGCAAAGCGATATCCCGCGCGTGGGATTCCTTGCTGCACTTTCCCGAATAGCTATCGTTAATGGACGGAATACTGTAGTACAGGATGCTAGGAATCTGTCCGCGAGCCGGAGTCGTCCCGTTGAAGCTGAGATCGCACGGATAAAACTTGAACGTTGCTCCACACGGTCCACGAATGGCCGCAAAGCCTCCATCGCCAGAACACGTTCGAGCTCCCTGAGAGCACAGTCGCAGCGCGTATCGTACGTTCTCCTTGATGTTGACGGCACGATCGAACTTGATCTCCGTCATAAAGTTTTTCACCATGCTTTGCTCGTAAGCACCCACGACGGACTCGATCACTTCCCACTTGTGCTGAAGCTGGCTTTTCGACTCCATACTCTGAAATATCAAGGTAAATTAATAACAAAATTACAAATCCTAACTTGAAGTGACTCATACATCGTACAGCAGTTCCAGTTGGTATTCGTAGCTACCGGATCCGGAATAAACCTAAAATTTGAAACAATAATCAATACAACTCACAAAAACAAAATGCCAGGTCCGTCTTACACAAGCTCCCGCAATGGAAATTCCCGGACGATCAACGGTGAACGCAATTGCGTCCGGCCCGAAATTACCCGTGTTCCAGGTTTTGCTTACATCGACCTTTGCAAAACGATTTCCGCTGGAATGGAGAATGTTCGAAGGGACGATCGCCGTTTCATTCTGAAGAGTGGTAAATATTAGACAAAATGTTACAACTTGTATAGAGCGAACAACTTACATCAATGGTACAATTTTGGTAGATAATCTCAGCCAACATTTTCGACAGCAACCGGCACGAGTTGGTTATCAAATTGTTGTTCAAGCGTTGCTTCATCCCATCACCGTTGTAAATGTCCGTACTTTGATTGTTGTAAATGTTCTCAATCTTCAATCGTATCGGTTTGGAGATGATGTCAAGCAAGCGGCTTAGCACGTCTTTAAAAGTCCACGAGTTGCAGGTGATTGTTTTCTCCTTCTGCGTACGGTAGAGCATCTGCTCCACCAGGATCGGGTACTGGTAGTTTTCCGAACTCACCAGCATCGGAAAGCCCAAGTTATCGCTAGGACTCGTGAGCGATTTGTACTCCACGTTGGGCGACAGCATCGAGAACGTCGACCGCAGATTGATGTTTGGATCACACAGTCCTGCCAGCACACCGCTGAGCAAGCGGGAGTGTAGAATCCCCTTGTCTATTTGTGCCAACAGGTTGCAAATACAGTTCCACTTGAGGAATGAAGTAGGATAGAACGCGTTGAAGCAGCTAACAAACGTTTTGTGACATTCGTCCAGCACGTCCAGAATCATTGTACAGATATCGTTTCCGGACTGATATGGCAGTTCATCACAAAGTATCTGCGTCAGCAGCGCTCGAACATCGCCGATACATTCCGCCAGCTGGATGCTCTCGGATGCAATCTTCTTGTTGGACATTGGCGTGTTGATCTCCATAATGTTGATATCGTTCACCTTGAGCAAGTCGGTTTTGCTCTCCACCGACGAGATGAGTCCGTTCACTTCGTAGACTTTACTTTTCGGTGACTTGTCCTGCTTAGAGTCTTGCCGTGGGCCAAGTGTTTTAACTTTGTTGTTTGGTTTTTCACTATTGTTGAATCCCTTGTACGGATAAATCTCGTTTATATACTTCCTCAGTAGACGCAAACTTGCCTTGCAAATGTAAACGAGTCTATTGAGCGAAATCGCATTTTGGTTCGCCTTGCGCTAAAAAAAATAAAACGATTATATTAAACTCATGCGTCTTGAGCATTGAAACTTACAGTCTCCAGCAGATCGGTGGTCGATATTTTGAACGAACTCCACGACCAGTTCAGCAGCATGACCAAGCTCTCGAAGCAATCTTTCGTGAGCGTGTTGGCAAACTTTTTCGTCAGCTTGCAAACGGGCTCGCTCAAAACCGTCGGAAACACGGCCTTGCTGTTTTGCGATATGACCCGGTACAAAATGGACGGAATCTGTCCCGAGCTGACGTTCGTGCCGTTGTTCGCCTTCTTCGACGTCTTGAAGTGGAACGCGACATTGTCGGACGTCGTGACCGAAGACTGCCCCGACGAGCCACAGTCGGACGATGGGCCGGAGATCTTGGCCAGAACCAGGTACCACCGTTCTGCGCTGATCGTCACCGGACTTGGTAGAGTGATGTTGAATTTACACTTTGAAGGACACTCGAAGGGCACTTCTTCGACTTCGGATATCAGAACGCCATCCTTTTCGTTGGTTCCACCATCGTAACCCAGATCAAACAGCTTTAGCTTGCACGTGTACTCTCCGCGACCTCCGTACATACCGAAACCGGCTGAAAAAAAAACAGTTGATGCTAAATATGTAACCATTGAAAGAATCTGACTAAGTCTATTCAAGATTTTTCGATTCTGACTCCGACTCCAGGTGTCCAGAAAGACCTGACTATTGGCATTTGCATTCGCATGGCGATGGTGATCTTAGCGGGATGCAGACTGGATTTCGTCATGTATATGTGATGATTGTCCAGCCCAGGTTGCTTAGAAATTGATTAAAGGGAATTAAAACCAATTCTACTCGAACAGGACAGAAAGCACCATGAAAGGCATCCATTGCCGGCAACTCCCATCTCCACCATTCACCGGGGCAGGAATAAGGATTAGGAGCACGGGAAGTGTTGATGCTGAACTTACTTAGAAAAAGGAAGCGAGACCTGAAAGACCTGACTATTTGCTAAGCTAAAAACATTGTTTCCAGCCATTTCTGTCCAGTTTCCCTTTTAAAGTTAGACTACTTAGGGAAACTCGACTAAAACAGCAACCCATAATGTCCATCACTTCCTGAAAAGATCCGATATAAAACTTGTACTGGTTTGATGATAACTGAGTGTGCTGCTTGTGGAGAACAATACAATACAGCAGCGATTCTCAACGGGGGTACCGGGCCTACTTGATTTACATGGCAGGGGGTACTATCCTAGAAGAAGGTTGAGAATCGCTGCAATACAGGATTCTGTTGACGTTACGTTACGTGCACGCCCAAAATGTCAAAATCACGCAGTGGTACCAACATTACAAAAAAGTGTGCCATGGCATTCGCTTAAAAATCGGAATAGCATACAAACGTAAACAATCACTCGTCAAATTGTGGTCGATCTCCAACTATATGATTTGGTGCGTTTGACAGCAGTCAGTTGATTCACTCATTCTAATGCAGTTCCATTCGATACTGTTAAAATTTAACCGACATAGGCTGAGCCTCCGAGTTAGCATTGCTAATAAAATCTAAATCTCACCAATGATAACGTCAGCATCGCACATGAAGCGTACGGCCTCAACGCTGTAGCTCGAGTAGCCCCATCCTCCGCCAAAGTTCTCGAAACGACACACGGTGTTGTATTCGCAGTTGTCCTTGCCGTCCAGGTTCACTTTGAGACTCACGTCCGAGGGCAGGAAGCAGGTTTTGCTGAAACGTACAATTAGTATTGTCTCAGTCGACATTACGATGTCTATTGAAGTGACAAAAACTTACAGCATTTTCTGGTTGGTCGTCAAAATATCCAGCGTTGCTAAAATGTTCAGCGATGCTTGGTACCGGGTGACTTCAGCGTCTTCATGAGTCGGTAATGCAATTTCCGGCGTCAGCAGGGCGACCAAGTCCTTTGCGTGCTGGAAGAATAAAACATGTCTTGAAAAGTTCTGTCAAGTTAGAAATCAATACAATACCTCTGCGCTTGGTGAAATTTCCGACGCAATCACATTGAAGAACATCATTGTTTTGGACACGCTATCAAACCCCCACAAAATATTGAAGCACGGATCAACGGCAAACGCCAAGCTAACGGTGGGATGCTTGCTAGCATCCGCCGCGCCATACTTGGATTCGTAACCAATATCCATCTCCGACAAAGCCAACGCCTCTGGCTGGTTCTCCAGCAACGCTTCCGCACCAGGAAGCTGCGCCGGCTGCTGTACTTTCGGACGCTTTCGGGCAGCGTTCAAACCACCCTCGTCGACCCTGTTGACGATGGTTTTGAAGTCAAACTGGTTCTCGTTGTGAGCTTTGCAGTTTCCGTTGCGCCGATTGATGGCGATGCAGTTGAACTGATAGTTGCTATTCGGGATCAACAGGATGGTGTTTTTATCTGCCACCACGCTAAACTTGGACAGCATCGACGCGTTCACGAGCGATTCGTCGACCTTGATGAACGTCTGGTCGCCGCTGGCCCCGATCCACGATGCCTTCTTGCCCGTGGAGGGACCGATACCGCTGGAAACAGAAATAAAAAAGTATAAGGATCAATTCAAACCACAGCGTCTTGGTCGACTTACGTCACGGCTCCAGGAGAACAATTCCACAGGAATTTCTGCCGCTGCATCAGGATATCTGCGACGCTTCCCTTATCATTCGATTGATCCATCCGATTTGCCATATTGTTGGACGATATACCATACGGTTCCTGTCCCGCCACAAGGTTAGTTTCTCCCGGAAGTCTGCCCAACTGACCTTTTTGATAGTTTCCAAAAGTGTAAACGATGCCCTTAGTCGTCAAAATTACGGTGTGATTGCTTCCGGCAGCGACCTGGCTGACCATGTGCGGGATCTTTACCAAATGTGCTCCGGAAATTGGCTGTAGGTCACCGGTTCCAAGCTGACCGTACTGATTACTGCCGAAGGTGAACACCTCACCGGAGAGCGTTAGCACGACGGTATGATGAAGCCCACAGCTGATCTGCACGATGGGACTCTTTGTGGGTAGTTCTACCCGCTGCGGAGGAACCGGCACCACACGGGGCGTGTCCGGATCGGAAAACTGGTTAGCCTCATCCGCGTGCCGCAAGTTGTCGTACTTTTTGTGAAGCGCATCTTTGGCCTTTTCAAGGATTGTTTGAGCTTCAGAGTTGTTTTCTAGAAACACAATAATGTCAATAAATGCTACAAAGGTAATGCTTAATTGAACCAACCAATCGAAAGAGAGCCATTCTCCTGCGAAGCAACGCACGCGCTGCAACTTCCACATTTAGAGCATCCAGCACTGCCGTGACCGCAAGAGCATGGCATTCCCGGAACTCGCTCGTTGACGAATGTTTTCTTGGTGGAAACACATGCCGTGTTGTAGCCGGTACATTCACGGCAAACGTTGCAGATCTAGAATGGTTTCAATGAGATTTAAAATCAACGAAATCTAGAATAACTCTTCAAACTCACCCTACACTTGCCATCAACAATGTTGTGTTCGTCGATTGAGCACATCGGTTTGAATGACGCCTTTGTTGCAGGTTTGGGATCAAAAGTATCCTCGCTACGATCCTTGGTGAATTTCCGTCCGCATTGACCCTTGTTGTTTAACCCAAACGTGTACAGCTGTCCTTTGGCGTCCAATGCGACACAATGCGCCTTACCGAGTGCAACCTTTACGATCTGAGCATCGCTCAGTCCGGTTACAATACCGGACGAGTCACAGTAGTTGGTGTCCTTCCCAAACATGATCAGCTTTCCGTCCTTGGTAACGAACGCCGATGTTCCATTGTTGCACGAGATGTTCATGATAAAGTATCCGTCGATTTTACTTATCTTTTTCGGCTTAACCGCTTTCAGCTGGCGACGATTCTTGGACTGCTCGCCATCTTCTCCCCTGCGAGCCGTTCCGGCGAAGAAAACCGTTCCATCTTCGTTCAGCAGCAGTGCATGAATGCCATCGTGACCGACAAAAACTTGGGTAAAATTAGTTGCTTTAGAAATGACGATCTCGTTAAGCTTCAAGCTGGGATTCTTCCCAACGGCCTTCAACCCAAGACTGCTTCCTTTGCCGTAGTAATACACCTTGCCGTTGCTACCCACGACAAGTCCAAACTCTTTTCCGCAGGATATGCCGTTGAGATTGACCTCGTTGGGAAGCGTCGGAATAAATCCATTGCTTGTGCTTTGAATTTTCTTAAGCTGGTTCTCACTGAGAATCTCCTCTTCGAACAAGGAATATCCTAAGGTGTAGAAACCATTTTTGGCTAATTTTAAGTTGAGATCAAACGCGAACGAGTTCTTCGAATATAGTTGCTTGACAAGAAGATTATCCTGCAATAGAACACATTTTTTGAGCGGTTGAAACTCTGAATAAGACAGGACTTACGCTGCCAGATGTGGTACAAATACTGCAGATGGATTCTCCGTCCGAAAACAGCAAACAGTTATTTCCATCTTTCATAGATACAGAAGCTTGCGTTTGCATTGAACCTGTTATCTGCAGCGTTTCGGTATCTACCACGAGTAGACTGTCCATGGTACGCTTCGAAAGTTTCTTGTAGAACAGTTTGTTGTTGCAATACCCGATCCATTCGTTACGTTCTTTACCGAAATCTTTAGCAATTCCATATATGAAGCCGGGCACGGTTCCGTTGAATCCGGAACCTATTTTAACCAGCGATTTTGATATCAGTATGTAGATAAATTTACCATCAGAGGTGATACAGTTTGGTGAGAAAACTTTCTCGACAAACATGTAATCTTTTATATTGAACTGAAAAGAAAATTCCATTAGCTTCGATCACTTATAGTTCATAACAACTCACATAATCTATCAAGCTATTCTGAGAGATTCCATACGTATAGTAATCTGGAATGCTTAATTTACCCAGCGCTACAGAATGGACGCTACGTTGCAGTTTAATTATGCTTTGTGGTAGCTGAATCATCTGCCCGGAAAGTATCTTCGGTGACATCAAAATTGATGTAACTGCTTTCAGAATCTTGCCAGTGTCTCCCTGCAGCGATAAACAAGTGTTAATCAATTATTCTTTGCGTGGTCTTTACTACTTACATGCACGGTGCACAGAGCTAAAAGGGTTGAGCAACTAATTGATGACCAATTGGTGTCCTTTTGGGGCAAACCCATGTTTGGAGGCGGTTGGTTATGCATAGTGGCCAGCTCCAGCAAAATATCATACAGCGAACCGAATAGCTTTTCAGGTTCATTACGAAAGCTTTCGGGATCTTGACCTTGAATAATATCATACAGTGATTTTAATGCCTTTGTACAAATCCTTGGATGTTCAGTCCGGGTTTCTGATATGATTTCGAACAAACTCTCCAAACCAGCGCCGACAATCTGAAAGAATACAAATGTTAGCAACTTTCATAACTAAACATTAACTCTCTTTACCTTGGGAACATTGCACGGGACCGATTCATCGTTATCAAAGTTCTCTTCGAAATCAAATTCCGGAATATCCGCGTCCTTGAACGAGTTCAGATCTTTGGATTTTTCCTTGCACGATAAGCAGTTTTGCTCATTGTCATTTCCGGAGCCATTTTGATGATAGCAGAGCGGTTTGTTCGGTTTACCCAACGGTCCTCCGGTAGAAGCAAATTTTGAATTTTTCGTCTCCACCTCCAATACAATCGAGCGAATCGCATTGTAGACCGCGAACTTGGATGCATTCGGTGTGATCTCGATCCACGGAGATAGCAGCTCTCCATCCTGAAAAGAACGTGTAATATCTGCTTTACTCTAAATCAATAAAAAATACCGGCATCAGAGACGAAAACGTAAACAATCGAGCAAAGAAAACGTAAACAGTCGAGCTAAAAATACGTAATGTAAACAATCGATGAAACAGTTCAACGAACTCAACCACCCCTTATTTTCCATCCCCTAATTTAAAGAAAAGAGTGACCAAAAATGAGTGACGTGAGTGACGCGAGTTACTCGAAAAGAAAAATGGCTGCCATTTCAGAAATCTTCAATGATGTTACGCAAATTTGTGTTTTTTGGTAATTTACCTTATTCGTATGGTCTTTCCGTTTTATTTTGTCATCTTTTACTTTCCTGGAACAAATCAAACAGATTTAAGAATATTAGCGAGATTCTTAATCTAGTTTAACTCCAACTATTCCTTCAAGAAATATCACAAAGGACTTTCGTCTTCCATTAGCTCGCTTACCTGTTTGCAAGATTTTGCACGAAAATATCGTGGAAACTTTCACCAAATCTATCCGAATCGAGCAGTTCCATGCTAAAGCTCTCTTTTACACCACATTTAGCGCGAAACCCCGTAAACTTACACCACTTAAAGTAATTTTCCAACGATGTAGAACTACAACGACGTGAAGTTTAAGGCTGCGTCGATGGAAGTGGAAAAATCAATACTGGCAAGGCCGGCCAAACTGTCAAAATCAGCTGGCGCTCGGTATTACAACAAACGCTCCGATTGGTGGATTGAGTGTCAACAAACGCACGTGTTGGTATCTCAAAAGGGGAAATCGCACGTGGTTTCGTGAGTGCCAGGAAAATGGCCGAATGTCATGTCCTTTTTTGGCATGGATATAGCGTGATGTTATGGCTTTTACTAATATTTCAATTACCTATTTGCTGGCCAAATGAATCCACTGAAATATTGTTGTACCAAAAATTACCAAATCAAGTTTTTGTACTGGTTTCAAGCGAAAATAAGCATATAAATTCAATTCTGAAATAAAAGTTATAGCAAGATAGTTTCAAGATGTGTGTTTGTACCTTATCTGGAATATATTTTCTACAAAGCCCTTTCGTATGAAAAGTTTGTTGAAAATTACTTCGAGCAATATGTGATTTCAAAAACTTGCAATAACATTTGTACCTGCCTAACAAGCTGAACACAAACAAAATATATGATAAGAAAAAAAATCAAGGGTTGATTCCAATGATGATTCAATGAAAAAATTTCGTTTATCATAGGTTCAAGATGATGAGATATATATTTAAGCGTTCCTATCCTCCTTCGCTTTCCCTAGTAATAGTAGCGATTGTTTTAGAAAGTTTTTTTTTTGTTTGTAAGGATCTCTAAAACTTTTTCGCAACGACTGTCAAATTTCAGTTTTCTTCATATTTGGCTTTTCAGTCCGTCGAATAAAAGTAACAACCGTTTCTCTTCGTTACCAAGGAAAACGAAGGGAAACGGTTGTTACTTTTATTCGACGGACTGAAAAGCCAAATACGAAGATCTCTAAAACTCTGCATTAGCTCGGTTCAAAATAAAAAAGATGCTAAAATCACCCGGAAGAGTACTAAAAATAGAGCCTCCAGCCCAAATTTCAGCCAATTTGGTTGAAAACTGGTTGAAAACTTTTTGCCGGTAGCAGGAATAAGTTTAAATGGGATTCAACCCGTGAAAAGTTTTTTTACATATGTAACTTTTTGAGGCATTTTCGCCACTAATGCGATTATAACAAACATCAGTGGTGTGTAGGCCAGATCTTTGCGCTGCTTTTGGTATATAAATACACTTACCAAAAATCATGATTTTCTGAGTTCAGTAAAAAATCTGTCGGATTTTTTTATATAATCATCTTATCCCAGATCTTGACTAAGACTTTAAGTAAACAAGTTTCTAAAAAAATCCTGTTTTTCACGATAAAAGATAGATTTTAAAATTCGCAATTCGCAATTTTCAGTGTAAGAACGGGCCTTGACCGATCTTATGCACCAGGTTCCCGACGAACACGCACTGCCCTTACACCTACATCTCACCCTTGCTCTGAGTCAGTACGAGCAGCACGCTAGAACACGCTTTGAGTGTTCGTGCCAGGCATGCACACCTTCTTTTCCGGTTACGCATTTTAACTCGGCCGGGGGTGGTACATTACGTAGGGTTTGATGTAAGTATAAGCGCCTAACCATTTATAGTGTGCCTATCAATTTTCATTAAATCAAGTACTGTTTTATTTTTAGTTTGAATTCAAAAACTAATTGTTATTTTACTGTGTATTGTTTTCTCCTGAATTCTTCCCTAATGTTGAATCGTGTTTATCTGTTGCTATTTCTTCTGTCGCGGTTTTTTGTTACAATGTTTGGACCTAAGCATGTTATTCAAAAGTTTACTAAAATTACAATAATGTTATGTGTGTGATCATTCAATATATTAAGTAAGTACTCGAACCATACTTGTTTGAAGAAAAGTGCGTAGATTTAAACAATAGACAATAAAGGAAAGCAAACTAGGGGAACAGCATCTAATTCCAGCGTGCCTCTAATGTTGGCAGGTAAGAACTTTGACATTCAATTAAAGCTAATTAAAAGCGTTTTCAACTGAAATCGAGTGATAAATAGCTTAATAAGAAGTGAGCAAGCAAGTTTCTATCAAAAGTTTTGCAAAATTAGTTGTTTAAATAGTGAAAATCGTCAAATTGGATGGAGTTAGGAGCGAGTGCTTAACCTGCCAAACATACGAGAATTTCCCCTACATAAAGTTCGATACTGAAAGAATAATTGTAGTTTGAAGGAAAGAAGAGTAGGAGCCGATGAAAATGACATTTTAATAAATAAATAAGTAAATGGGTAAAGGAAAGATCAATGATAAACAGAAGTTAACATCGTTCGCATATTAATAGGATCTATTTTTGTTAGGGAAAACACGTTTCAGTATTTATTGGGAAATGAGAGCAGAAGAGTAGAAAGATGAGTTAAGCAAAATTAAAGTACAGTACTTGTTCAGTAACTGAGCTTGTTTGACTGGACTACTTAAGCTGTAGCCCACTTAAAAAGCAGACAAACGTAAAATAACCAAACAAACCGGAATGATGAGGGGCCAGTGGATGCAAAAGCAAATTCAGCAAATTAGAAATCATATTTAAGTTTTTATGAAATGTTCAGCCCAGTTAGCGAGCAGCATTCGGTAACTGTGCTACATTCTCAGCCAAGTTACCGAACAAGTACTGTTGTTGAAAATGTGCAGAAGAAATACCCCGTGCTGCCATGTTATAGGTACATTCCCAACAGTTCGTTCAACATGCTGTGAATCAAAATAATACCTTGTACAATCACAAATGACTTCCCTTTCCCACATTGCCGCTTTGTTATTGTTGTCCATGCTCTGCAAAGAAAGGGATCACGCAGAAAAATAAGGCATATTCGAAGCAACAAAACGTTTTGTTGATTTGAAAATCAAATTTTTTGTTGAATCAACGTTAAACGTCAAAGCAGCTGTTTCAAAACAACAAAAGACTTTTGTGG
Organism: Culex pipiens pallens; assembly: GCF_016801865.2. Classification (NCBI taxonomy): domain Eukaryota; kingdom Metazoa; phylum Arthropoda; class Insecta; order Diptera; family Culicidae; genus Culex; species Culex pipiens. The sequence continues at coordinate 62,844,954 of NC_068937.1, read as the reverse complement.
AATCGATAAAATCAAGGTTTGTTTCAACGCAAAATCGGCGTTGATTATATTCAACAAAAATTTTGTTGATTCAAACCTCGCTGATTCTACAAAACTTTTTTCTGCGTAATGTTAATAAAATATAAAAACTATAAAATAACGATACAAATACTTTCTGGAACCTGAGTGCCATCAGGTTGTTGCTGTTGCTGTTGTTTCCAATGTGATAGATATCACGCCGGAGACGTCTTGATTCGGTTGTCCTGGTGCGACCGTCCTCCAGTCGTAGGCCCAGGCATGACATGAAAATGAAGACAAAAAAAGATGCATTAATAAAATTTTTTTTAATTAAATAAACTTTATTGAATCTTTCTTATAATAATTACACTTGATTTACATAAAAAGTGGTCAGCTGTGACTCTTCAGCTTTAGTTTGTTTTTCATGATTTAAACACTGTTCATTTTTATAACTTTATAACTTTAAGTATATGATTTATCATTTTTGTAACACTAGGTACAATGAGAAAAAAAATGTTAAGAAAACATAACCTAACCTAAAACTAACTTAAACTTACCATAAACTAAACCAATCCTTGAATCAAGGGGTATTCAGATATAGCACATTTTTCCCTGAATTTCAAACATTTCTCTTGAAACTTCTGATCCAACATTTTTACTTCTGCTAATTCATGAACCTCACTTGATCTTGTCCAGCCAGGAACATTCAAAACCATTTTGAGTACCTTGTTTTGGACACGCTGGAGCTTCAATTTATGAGTTCTAGCGCAACACTCCCAAACAGGTACTGCATACTCAATAACGGGGTAAATTATTTGTTTGTAAACTGCTAGCTTATTTTTCAAAGATAGCTTTGATTTTCTGTTAATTAAAGGATACAAACACCTGATGAGAATGCTGCACTTGTTCAATATTTTGTCTACATGCTGCCGAAACAAAAGTTTCGAGTCAAGTATGAGACCTAAATAGACAACTTCCTTTGACCAGGGTATCGAAACATCATTCATTTTAATCAAAACATCATCCTTATAAATAACGGCAGTGTCATCAGCAAAAAGTGACAACACACCATTACCAGGAAGAGTAGGCAAATCAGATGTAAAAATATTGTACAGAAGTGGGCCAAGAATACTTCCTTGGGGAACCCCAGCATCAATGTTGAATAATCCAGAAGCAATCCCATTCAGAAAAACCCTGAACGATCTCTCCGAAAGATAGTGCTGGATAATTTTGATAAGATACATTGGAAAACCGTACAAATACAGTTTATGTATCAAACCATCATGCCAAACATTGTCAAAAGCCTTCTCAACATCCAACAAAGCCATAGCAGTTGATTTAGACTCAAGCTTGTTCTGCTTGATGATTTTAGTTACTCTCGTAAGCTGATGAGCAGTATTATGTCCCTTTCGGAAGCCAAACTGCTCATTCAAAATTATATTATTATCGTTGGTAAAATCCAAAAGCCTTGAATAGATGACCTTCTCAAAGAGTTTGGACAGACTACTCAAAAGACTAATGGGACGATAACTTGTTGGCGATGTTGGATCTTTTTGAGGCTTCAAAATTGGTATGACTTTGCCCAGCTTCCAATTGGTGGGGAAGTAACCAAGTTGCAAACATTTATTGAAAATATTGGCTAGATGTTGAAAGAACTGATCACTCTGTTTTTTCAACACTAGATTAAAAATGTTATCAAAGCCAGGAGCTTTCATTTTTTTTCATTTGTTTTACTGCAACTTTGACTTCCTCACCAGAAACATGGGAATCTGCAGGAAATTCAAAGGTAGAGTCATTGATTGTTGAAATACTATTGGCAACTGATGTTTCTTTACGGCTGGTCATGGAAGCGCCAACATTATGTGAAATAACAAAATGAAGCCCAAGTGCATTTGCCTTTTCCTCGGATGTAATCAAAGGAGAATCCTCCACAATAAGAGGAGGAATAGGCTTTGGTTTATTTTTAAGAACTTTTGAAAGTTTCCAAAATGGTTTTGAATAATTCCCAAGCTGGCTTACATGTTTTGAAAATTCTTGATTTCTGATATTGTTAAGTCGGTCTTGTATGATTTTGTTCAAATTGTTCACTGAAATATTTTTGTCATAGTCCCCAGTCCGTTGATATTGTCTCCTATAAACATTCCTAAGTCTAATCAAGTGTTTAGTATCTACGTCAATATCAGTTACCTTAAAATTAACAGGAACCTCCCGAACGTTGGCAGCCTCTGCTTGGTTGATAGCCTGCTGGATCACCTCCAGCGAACGATCAATATCGGCAGAAGTTTCCGGGTGTTGATCATAGTCGATGTTGCTGTCGACCACTTGCTGAAACTGCTGCCAGTCAACGTTGTGGTAATCTTTCCGGGTTGGTTGCCGCTGCGGAGTAACGGAAGCTCCAACCTCCACAACCACCGGATAGTGATCAGAACTCAACTCTTCAAACACCTCAGGATGAGCCACGTTCTCAGCCATATTGGTAATGAAGAAGTCGATGATTGAGTGATTCCCAGACCGAGCCACCCTCGTTGGACGATCCGGACTCACAACGTTGTAGTATCCGTTATGCAGATCGTTGTGCAGAATCACTCCGTTCCGATTCCTCCTGTTGTTGCCCCAAACTTCATGCTTCGCGTTGAGGTCACCAGCAATGATGTACTTTGCGCTCCGCCGTGTCAGCTTCTGGATATCGCCCTTCAGTTTTGCTGCTGAACCATCTCTGGAATTCACCTGACGTGGGCAGTAGGCAGCAATGAAGAGTACTGGGCCAACAGAAGTGGGAATTTCCACCCCAACGGCCTCGATGATGTCCAGCTTGAAGTGAGGCAGCCGGCGTGGCTTGAGATCACGATGAACAGCGACAAGCACACCTCCTCCTCCAGAAGTGGTCCTATCAAGCTGCGTCACGATCTTGTAGTTTTGCAGATAAACTTTTTCACCGGGCTTCAGATGAGTTTCCGTGATGGCAGCTACGTCGATCTCCTTCTCGCGAAGAAAATCCACCAGCTCTAAGTTCTTCCTCCTAATGGAGCAAGCGTTCCAATTCAGCATCTTGAGGGACCTACGATCCATACTGGATGACGAACGAGGTCAGCACTTCAATCTGCTGGGTCTTGGTTTTGCATCCACGCAGTGCAGCGGACATCTGTTGGAAAATATTGAGGAGTTCGGTTGAGGTGTAAAGATCATTACCATTTTCCTCAACTGCTGGTTCTTGGGTTGGTCTTGGCTCCTGGCTGAAGCCCGGTGGTGGCGGTCTCGGCTCCTGGCTGGAACCCGGCCGTGGATGATTCATCTCAGCTCTCTTCCTGGGATCCAACGGCAACGGTGCCAAGTTTGGGACCTGGCGTCGCGGTTGAAGAGGTGGAAAATTTTGCTCCACCAGGGCTGGAGGAGTTCTACGACGCTGAGGCTGATTCTTCGTCGATGCTTGCTGCCGAATTTTCACGAACTCAGCTCTCTTGGGGCACTTTCGGTCGGTTGACGAGTGCTCACCGTTGCAGTTGAGGCACTTAACCAGCGAATCTTGGATGCACTGGGATGTGATGTGCGCATCGGTACCACATTTGGCGCAACGACGCTTTAGGTGGCAGTTCTTACCTCCGTGCCCGAAACCCAGGCAGTTGAAGCATTGTGTGACGTCACGGTGCACTGGTCGGTATCGCTCCCACGACACGATAATGTTGAAAACCGCTCGGATTGCCTTCAGCTCAGGAAGCGTCGTCGATCCCTTAGCCAAATGCAGCAGGTAGAGCTGGTCACGGTACTTGATGTCTTTGTTGCGTCGGCTCATTTTGTGCACGGCCAACACATCCAGTTTCAAAACTTTTAGCTCGGCAGCTAATTCCTCCACTGGCATGTCGTACAGACCTCTGACGACGATTTTGTACGGCTTATCCATGGCGACATCATGGGTAAAGTACTCCGCCTCGTTTTCGGTCAAGTAATCCTTGACCAGTTGATAGTGCTGCCTGGATTGCACCAGCACCTTAAATCCGTCCTGACACAGACGAATGTTGCCTAGGACTTTCCCAGACTTGATGAGTTCAACCAGCCCCGCTCGAAAGTCGATCGTTGCTGCTGATTGCCGTACATAAAAAGGAGGCAGTTTCTCCTTTCGCTGTTTCACTTCATTCTCCTTTGTCTCCGCTACCTGGTCCTCGTCAGGCAGTCCAGCGAACTTGTTGTTCTTCAAAAGCTGCTCCTCGTGCGACGAAGAGTTCTCCTCCTCCTCATTCATCGGTACAGTACCGTCGCTCTTTTTCGTCTTTTTGCTGTTCGATGTCACTTCCAAAAGCACCTTCCTCTTGGAAATCCCCGGTTTTTGGCCATCAGTTGAGGCCTCAACCTTCCTTTTGGAAATTCCCACTTTTTTGCCTGCTTGAGCCGCAGGTAGGGCAATATTGCCGGCGTTTTGCGCCGGGACGCGACGAGTCATGTTGAATCAGACAACCTTCTCCAACAAATGCTCGAGTAACAATGCATTAATACATGATCTTCTTACTCACGAATAACCCAATCCCATCCAAAACAACACAGCTAATCTAGGCATGCACCCAAACCAACTGCGTTGTTCCGTGCCCTCCTCATTCGGCTATTTCAATATGATTGTCCTGGAGAATCCTCTCTAAGGATCGTTAAATTCCGGAGTAACTTCCCAAAAGGGCGCAACCCCTGTTGCAAACAAACAGTTCACTTTGAATGTGACTGGAATAGGCTGCCTGCTCACACCCAAGGCTACGCTCCATTGAAAAATCACTACGGAACTCCCTAGTGATGGCCGTCCACGCTATCATACTTCGTCATTATAGTGCTACCTTGTCACTCGCCTATACGTCAGTTACGTAAATACATGTGACAAGACAGGGCAATCACCACGATTCGAAACATGGACATCATCGACCGCCAGCTAGACAGATGTTCAAGTCATCATCTAGCATACGGGGAGGCATGAGGATAGGGAACTGGTGCAGGACCAGAGCTATACTGTTCAGACTCTCATAACCAGGAATACTAACAACCAACATTTGGCGGATCGCTTCCCTGATTACGAAAGTCGCAAACAGGACTGCCGATACAGTCAGTTCCGCTCCTTCCAGGATGTCCTGCACCTGGGCATCTCTAGTATCCAAAGGCGTTAAAGCATAGTTTAAACTAGCAGGACTGGGAACTTTATGTATTGAGCAGTTCTCTAGGATTTCGGTCATTCGATTTTTTTTGTATTTTTAAATCCGACTGAAACTTTTTTGGTGGCTTCGGTATGCCCAAAGAAGCCATTTTGCATCATTAGTTTGTCCATATAATTTCCATACAAATTTGGCAGCTGTCCATACAAAAATGATCTTTGAAAATTCAAAAATCTGTATCTTTTGAAGGAATTTTTTGATCGATTTGGTGTCAAAGTTGTAGGTAAAAAAATGATACACGGTAAAAAAAAATTGGTGATTATTTATTTAACTTTTTGTCACTAAAACTTAATTTGCAAAAAAACACTATTTTTAATTTTTTTTATTTTTTTATATGTTTTAGAGGACATAAAATGCCAACTTTTCAGACATTTCCAGGTTGTGCAAAAAATCATTGAGCGAGTTATGAATTTTTTAATTAATGCTGATTTTTTCAAAAAATCGAAATATTGGTCGCAAAAATTTTTCAACTTCATTTTTCGATATAAAATCAAATTTGCAATCGAAAAGTACTTTAGTAAAATAGTAAAATAGTAAAATAGTTTGTCCATATAATTTCCATACAAATTTGGCAGCTGTCCATACAAAAATGATCTTTGAAAATTCAAAAATCTGTATCTTTTGAAGGAATTTTTTGATCGATTTGGTGTCTTCGGCAAAGTTGTAGGTATGGATATGGACTACACTGGAAAAAAATGATACACGGTAAAAAAAAATTGGTGATTTTTTTATTTAACTTTTTATCACTAAAACTTGATTTGCAAAAAAACACTATTTTTAATTTTTTTTTTATTTTTTGATATGTTTTAGAGGACATAAAATGCCAACTTTTCAGAAATTTCCAGGTTGTGCAAAAAATCTTTGAGCGAGTTATGAATTTTTTAATCAATACTGATTTTTTCAAAAAATCGAAATATTGGTCGCAACAATTTTTCAACTTCATTTTTCGATGTAAAATCAAATTTGCAATCGAAAAGTACTTTAGTAAAATTTTGATAAAGTGCACCGTTTTCAAGATAAATCCATATTTAGGTGACTTTTTTGAAAATAGTCGCAGTTTTTCATTTTTTTAAATTAGTGCACATGTTTGCACACTTTTGGAAAACATATTTTTGAAAAGCTGAGAAAATTCTCTATATTTTGCTTCTTCGGACTTTGTTGATACGACCTTTAGTTGCTGAGATATTGCAATGCAAAGGTTGAAAAATAGGAAAATTGATGTTTTCTAAGTCTCACCCAAACAGCCCACCATTTTAAAATGTCGATATTTCAGCAACTTATAGTCCGATTTTCAATGTTAATACATGAAACATTTGTGAAATTTTCCGATCTTTTCAAAGCAATATTTTCAAAAAATTTAAACCAAGACTAACATTTTAAAAGAGCATAATATTGAATTTTTGGCCCTTTTGAAATGTTAGTCTTGATTTGAAAATTTTGAAAATATTGTTTTCGAAAAGATCGGAAAATTTCACAAATGTTTCATATTTTGACATTGAAAATCGGACCATTAGTTGCTGAGATATCGACATTTGAAAATGGTGGGTTGTTTGGGTGAGACTTAGAAAACATCAATTTTCCTGTTTTTAAACCTTTGCATTGCAATATCTCAGCAACTAAAGCTCGTATCAACAAAGTCCGAAGAAGCAAAATATAGAGAATTTTCTAAGCTTTTCAAAATTATTTTTTTCAAAAGTGTGCAAACATGTGCACTAATTTAAAAAAATGAAAAACTGCGACTTTTTTCAAAAAAGTCACCTAAATATGGATTTATCTTGAAAACGGTGCACTTTATCAAAATTTTACTAAAGTACTTTTCGATTGCAAATTTGATTTTACATCGAAAAATGAAGTTGAAAAATTTTTGCGACCAATATTTCGATTTTTTGAAAAAATCAGTATTGATTAAAAAATTCATAACTCGCTCAAAGATTTTTTGCACAACCTGGAAATTTCTGAAAAGTTGGCATTTTATGTCCTCTAAAACAAATCAAAAAATAAAAAAAATTAAAAATAGTGTTTTTTTGCAAATCAAGTTTTAGTGATAAAAAGTTAAATAAAAAAATCACCAATTTTTTTTACCGTGTATCATTTTTTTCCAGTGTAGTCCATATCCATACCTACAACTTTGCCGAAGACACCAAATCGATCAAAAAATTCCTTCAAAAGATACAGATTTTTGAATTTTCAAAGATCATTTTTGTATGGACAGCTGCCAAATTTGTATGGAAAATTATATGGACAAACTAATGATGCAAAATGGCTTCTTTGGGCATACCGAAGCCACCAAAAAAGTTTCAGTCGGATTAAAAAATACAAAAATTAAAATTGAAGAAAAAAGACCGATTTTGTAGAGAATTGCTCTATTGCACTGTGGATTCTTGGAATCTTGGCCCTTGGCCGACATAAAAAAAATGATTTTAATATTATCGAGAAGAGAGCAACATGGAGTTAAACTTTTCGAAGTGCCATGGGAACCTTCACAGCAACTGCACAGAAAGTTTAACTCCACACTCACTCTCACTTTTAATTTCTCGATTGATGTTCAGTACGTTCTACTCAACTAGTGGGGCAAGACGAACAACCCGTTGGGGTAATAGGGAGCAATGCATGAACATTTCATTGAACTGTAAGATTTACAAAAACGAGCAAAAAAATATTCTTGATTACAAGGGCTCAACACGAAAGAAGTTTGGCCTGCGAGGCCAAAAAACAAAAGAACAACAAAAACAAAGCCTCCCGTCGTGTTTGGCCGTTTGCCATAGGACCCAAATGGAAAATGAAACACGCCAATGTTTACAAAGGTGCTTAATCCGATCCCGCATGTTGATAACTTTTATTCAGGCAAATGTATTTTTTTCCGTAGTTTTCCAGAGATAGTCACATTTTTGCATAAAATTGAACATGGGGAAGCATAAAAAATATAGTTTTATGCTCTTAATTTGATTTATAATCACAATTGGTCAATTAGGTTCGAAGTAGGAATTGAAAAACTAACAGCAGATTTCAACCTCGTTTTTTTCAATGTTTTAAAAAATGAGATTGGACGTTTTACAATGTTTTGCTAGAAATAGCATGTTAATTTGCTAACAATTTATCTGTTATCAATTTGAGACGTCAGATTACAATGTATTTGAAACGTTCTCTTCATTTCTGGTGAAATATTAATATTTTAGTAATAATTTGATCGTTTTTTCGAGAACAAAATATTTAGAAGATAAATTGCATAATATCGCTTACTTTACTTACTTTTACTTGTGGTTTGGTTGAGCGTTTTAGCAGAATGCATTACTATGAATACAAAGAGACGAGTTGTTCCTTTTAATTCCGCTATATATTTTTAATATCTTGACAGTTACGTATTTCGTCTGCAAGTAGTAGACGAAATACGTTTCTGTCAAGATATTAAAAATATATAGCGGATTTAAAAGGAACAACTCGTCTCTTTACTTTTACTGCTCAGACAACCCCCGGGTCATGAGCTGTCTCCAGATGCGCTGCCACTGAACTCGGTCTCGGGCTGCTACTCTCCAATTCCGACTCGCAACTCCCACACTTCGAAGATCCTATTCGAGCCCTAATGGACTCGGTTCCTCATGCCAGCAGATACTTCGTCTTCGCCACATTCACCTTCAATCTAACCTTCTCTGCTTCCCGCTTCAATTCGGTGTACCTCCTGGCCACCTCCTCGAACGTCCTGCCGTCAATGTCCATGTCGTCGGCATAGCAGATGAACTGGCTGGACCGGTTGATAATCCATAGCTCTTCGCGATCGACCGAGTCGTACGCGGCTTTGAAATCGATGAACAGATGGTGCGTCGGGGTCTGGTATTCGCGACATTTTTGGAGGATTTGGCGTAGCAAAAAGATTTGGTCCGTCGTCGATTTCCCCTCCACAAAACCGGCTTGGTCGCTTGGTACGTCCCAACAAAATACTTTGTTCGCTCCGACAGACGGCAGAAGATGATCCGAGACAGCACTTTGTAGGCCGCGTTGAGAATAGTGATGGCTCGATAGTTCTCACATTCCAACTTGTCCCCCTTCTTGTAGATCGGGCATATTACTCCCTCTTTCCACTCCTCCGGTAGCTGTTCTGTGTCCCAGACCTTGACTATCAGCCGGTGTAGACAGGCCGCCAGCTTGTCCGGGCCCATCTTGATGAGTTCAGCACCGATACCATCCTTACCCGCTGCTTTGTTGTTCTTCAGCTTCTTGATGGCATCCTTAACTTCCCTTATCGTGGGTGCTGGCTCGTCCTCGCCGTCCACTATACCGCTGACGTCGTTACCCTCGTCGCCCTGGTACTCCGCCTCTGGGCCGTTCAGGTGCTCGTCGAAGTGCTGCTTCCACCTTTCGATCACCTCACGCTCGTCCGTCAAGATTCCTCCGTCCTTATCCCGGCACATTTCGGCTCGCGGCATGAAGCCAGTCCGGGATTGACTGAGTTTCTTGTAGAACTTACGCGTTTCGTTGGAGCGATACAGCTGCTCCATATCCTGGAACTCCAACTCTTCCAGGCGGCGCTTCTTTTCCCGAAAGAGATGGGTTTGTTGTCTTCTTGTTCCCCTGGGTGTTGCGCAGTAGCCACTTGCCCCGCGCTGCATTCTTCTCGTCCCAAATCGCCTGACATTCCTCGTCGAACCAGCCGTTCCGTCAAACTCGGTCCACGTACCCGATGGCGCTCGATGCCGCTGCGTTGATGGCTGCTTCCATGTGGCTCCAGCAGGCCTCCAGAGGGGTTCGGCGAGCTCACCCTCATCAGGCAACGCAGCTTCGAGTTCCCGCGCGTACTGAGTACCGACCTCAGGATCATTGAGCCGCTCCTGATTATACCGCTGCGGGCGACGGTACCGGATCTTGTTGACCTCAGACAGGCGTTGGCACAGCATTGTCATCACCAGGTAGTGGTCCGAGTCGTGACCGCGCCACGGTAGGTTCTGACGTCGATTATGTCTCCGTGTCATTTGGTGATCTCCAGGTGTACTTGTATAGGGCTGGAAGAAGGACTTCGCCGCCCTGGGCTCCTAAGTGTATGAAAGTATGGCACGGAGCGACGGCGCCGAATACCCATATTTACACAAAGAATTTTAGAGCGCCCGCCGCGGGATTCGAACCGGCGACCTCTGGATTGTGAGTCCAGTGCGCGGTCCGATTGATCCACACGGGCGGGATAAATTCTTCCTCTGTTTATTTGATGCACTGAATGGCGGCTTATGCTATGTTATAGTTTCTGGTTTACTTTCAACCTTCCTCCCCTTCCTCTTGAGTTAAAATCTCCCCCCTCCACTCCACCAAATAAAAAACGATGTTTGCGGTGTTTTAGAATTTTAGACGGTTTATGGAGCATTGTATGGGTTCTCGTCCGCGTTTTTTCGTTGAAATTCACGTTTTCCTCGATAAATTCTGCTAAATCAAACTCGCTATGTAACCAATTGTTGTTAGATGACTCAACATATGAACTTCTTCTATGGGCTTTTGTATAACTCGTTTTGAAGCTACAGAACAACATGCGTAGTTTTCCCCTGAGTTGATCATAAGATGGTTCTGTAATGTTGTAATTCAGATGGTGCGTCGGGGTCTGGTATTCGCGACATTTTTGGAGGATTTGGCGTAGCAAAAAGATTTGGTCCGTCGTCGATTTCCCCTCCACAAAACCGGCTTGGTACGTCCCAACAAAATACTTTGCTCGCTCCGACAGACGGCAGAAGATGATCCGAGACAGCACTTTGTAGGCCGCGTTGAGAATAGTGATGGCTCGATAGTTCTCACATTCCAACTTGTCCCCCTTCTTGTAGATCGGGCATATTACTCCCTCATTCCACTCCTCCGGTAGCTGTTCTGTGTCCCAGACCTTGACTATCAGCCGGTGTAGACAGGCCGCCAGCTTGTCCGGGCCCATCTTGATGAGTTCAGCACCGATACCATCCTTACCCGCTGCTTTGTTGTTCTTCAGCTTCTTGATGGCATCCTTAACTTCCCTTATCGTGGGTGCTGGCTCGTCCTCGCCGTCCACTATACCGCTGACGTCGTTACCCTCGTCGCCCTGGTACTCCGCCTCTGGGCCGTTCAGGTGCTCGTCGAAGTGCTGCTTCCACCTTTCGATCACCTCACGCTCGTCCGTCAAGATTCCTCCGTCCTTATCCCGGCACATTTCGGCTCGCGGCATGAAGCCAGTCCGGGATTGACTGAGTTTCTTGTAGAACTTACGCGTTTCGTTGGAGCGATACAGCTGCTCCATATCCTGGAACTCCAACTCTTCCAGGCGGCGCTTCTTTTCCCGAAAGAGATGGGTTTGTTGTCTTCTTGTTCCCCTGGGTGTTGCGCAGTAGCCACTTGCCCCGCGCTGCATTCTTCTCGTCCCAAATCGCCTGACATTCCTCGTCGAACCAGCCGTTCCGTCAAACTCGGTCCACGTACCCGATGGCGCTCGATGCCGCTGCGTTGATGGCTGCTTCCATGTGGCTCCAGCAGGCCTCCAGAGGGGTTCGGCGAGCTCACCCTCATCAGGCAACGCAGCTTCGAGTTCCCGCGCGTACTGAGTACCGACCTCAGGATCATTGAGCCGCTCCTGATTATACCGCTGCGGGCGACGGTACCGGATCTTGTTGACCTCAGACAGGCGTTGGCACAGCATTGTCATCACCAGGTAGTGGTCCGAGTCGTGACCGCGCCACGGTAGGTTCTGACGTCGATTATGTCTCCGTGTCATTTGGTGATCTCCAGGTGTACTTGTATAGGGCTGGAAGAAGGACTTCGCCGCCCTGGGCTCCTAAGTGTATGAAAGTATGGCACGGAGCGACGGCGCCGAATACCCATATTTACACAAAGAATTTTAGAGCGCCCGCCGCGGGATTCGAACCGGCGACCTCTGGATTGTGAGTCCAGTGCGCGGTCCGATTGATCCACACGGGCGGGATAAATTCTTCCTCTGTTTATTTGATGCACTGAATGGCGGCTTATGCTATGTTATAGTTTCTGGTTTACTTTCAACCCCCCCTTCCTCTTGAGTTAAAATCTCCCCCCTCCACTCCACCAAATAAAAAACGATGTTTGCGGTGTTTTAGAATTTTAGACGGTTTATGGAGCATTGTATGGGTTCTCGTCCGCGTTTTTTCGTTGAAATTCACGTTTTCCTCGATAAATTCTGCTAAATCAAACTCGCTATGTAACCAATTGTTGTTAGATGACTCAACATATGAACTTCTTCTATGGGCTTTTGTATAACTCGTTTTGAAGCTACAGAACAACATGCGTAGTTTTCCCCTGAGTTGATCATAAGATGGTTCTGTAATGTTGTAATTCTTACAAATCTCGGGTGAGTTTTCAAAAAGCCGTAAGAGTCACCGTGACCTCTTACACTAATTTTCGTTTTTTTCTCGAAAGTGAGACAAAATTTCATTTACTTTTAGTTTTGGGGCACTTGAAGTAGGTCGAATACCGATGTAAAAAGGACGTTTTCAGAATAGTGCTTCGTTACATCGTATAGGGACACTACGGTATTATTATCCATATTTTCAAAAGAACACAACAACTAACTGATATGAATATTCGAAGAATTGTTTCTGTATAATACTTAGCATAGGTACACAGACAAACAGACGTGACTCTCCATACAAATTATTTTTGAAATCCATCGTCCTTAATCAACCCCACCAAATCACGGCGACACCAGCGCTGCCTGGTGAGCTGATGCCGAAGCGCAGCCCAAACATACCAATACAAATCCATTTCTGTCATGTGTCATGTCAGTGTATGCGTGAGACAATCAAGCCTTAACGATTGTAAACATCAACAGCTGACCGACATAATTTTGTTGATGCTGATCGTCAGTACCCGATGCAAAAAATAAAAATTAACGTCGAAGATGACGGAGAATCACTTCCGTTTCCAATGGCAGAACCTCATGAGCCAAATCATGCGGCAGCACCAGCAACGACGCACTAAAACCGCAACGATAGAGATCAAACCACTGGTCCTCCCCGTTGCTTCCAAGTTCTGTCGAAGATTCCTCCTCCCCCAGGTTTGGAAACATCCGCGGAGAACGTGTCCACGGCGCAGTTAAGTTGCGCCAAACAACAAAAGCAAGGCAAAAGTTCCAAAAAATGCTGCCGTTAAATTTATATCGAAACAGAACCACAGAAACTGAACTGTGGAAAAAAGATTGAGTGGCGCAACATCGCCAAAAGGCCAAAAGGACGACCAGCAGCAGCAATCTGAGCAGCAGTCCACGAAGGATAAGCAGGTTGCTCCGAATGAGATGACTCCTCCGCAGTAGCGGGCGCTTCAGCAGCAGCCTCGACATCGGCAGGCAGTTGAACAGGCCTACTGGGTTAATATTGGGGCAAGAGGCTATGGCCAAGGCTGCCCCAACCTTTTCTTCAAAGCCTGGATTGTGATTCACCGTTAGATTTCCTGAATTCCATAAATTTTTGTGTTCTCATTTGCTGCCTCGCACGTGCTCACGCTCAACTTAAAAACAAACACGCATCACACACACTGAGAAAAACCGGTGAGCTGTCACGACAGCAGCGCCATCAGCGCCGGGTGAGTGAATGCCGAAATAAAATTGCATTTGAAATAACCGTTTTTGAAGGACAATGGTCCGGCACTCGAGTGTCCCGTCTGTTTGTCTGTGATAGGTATTTCTAATTTTATAAAACATACCTAAGTACCAAAAGTCATGAATATCTTCATGTACTTTATTTCTGCCTCCGCAGGTAAATAATGTGCTTTTAAGTAGAGAGCCTGGATCTTATTAGAGAACGGACATCTCAAACCAAAAGCACAGACAAACAGACGGGACACTCGAGTGTCGGACCATCGTCCTTCAAAACGGTTATTTCAAATGCAATTTTGTTTCGGCATCCACTCACCCGGCGCTGATGGCGCTGCTGTCGTGACAGCTCACCCGTCTTTTCTCAGTGTGTGTGATGCTTGTTTTTGTTTTTAAGTTGAGCGTGAGCACGTGCGAGGCAGCAAATGAGAACACAAAAATTTATGGAATTCAGGAAATCTAACGGTGAATCACAATCCAGGCTTTGCAGGAAAAGGTTGGGGCAGCCTTGGCCATAGCTTCTTGCCCCAATATTAACCCGGTAGGCCTGTTCAACTGCCTGCCGATGTCGAGGCCGCTGCTAAGCGCCCGCTACTGCGGAGGAGTCATCTCATTCGGAGCAACCTGCTTATCCTTCGTGGACTGCTGCTCAGATTGCTGCTGCTGGTCGTCCTTTTGGCCTTTTGGCGATGTTGCGCCACTCAATTTTTTTTCCACAGTTCAGTTTCTGTGGTTCTGTTTCGATATAAATTTAACGGCAGCATTTTTTGGCCTTGCTTTTGTTGTTTGGCGCAACTTAACTGCGCCGTGGACACGTTCCCCGCGGATGTTTCCAAACCTGGGAGAGGAGGAATCTTCGACAGAACTTGGAAGCAACGGGGAGGACCAGTGGTTTGATCTCTATCGTTGCGGTTGTAGTGCGTCGTTGCTGCCGCATGATTTGGCTCATGAGGTTCTGCCATTGGAAACGGAACTGATTCACCGTCATCTTCGACGTTGATTTTTATTTTTTGCATCGGGTACTGACGATCAGCATCAACAAAATTATGTCGGTCAGCTGTTGATGTTTACAATCGTTAAGGCTTGATTGTCTCACTCATACACTGACATGACACATGACAGTAATGGATTTGTATTGGTATGTTTGGGCTGCGCTTCGGCATCAGCTCACCAGGCAGCGCTGGCGTCGCCGTGGTTTGGTGGGGTTGATTAAGGACGATGGATTTCAAAAATAATTTGTATGGAGAGTCACGTCTGTTTGTCTGTGCCAAAAGTACCAATCGAAGCACGAGAACTGTCAAACGGAGGTACCAATCGAGCATAAGACAAAGGATTTTGCTCGATTGGTACCTCCGTTTGACAGTTCTCGTGCTTCGATTGGTACTTTTGGTTTGAGATGTCCGTTCTCTAATAAGATCCAGGCTCTCTACTTTTAAGTTAAGTTAAAGTTTTAACCAAGAGTATACGCGAAATCATTTTTTTTTGCATGAATAAAAATGTTTAAAATGGCATAACTCAAAAAGTGCACATTTGTGCACTTTGAAATTTGGAGACAAGTTAGGACATGATTCAAATTTTAAGCTGGGAAATTTTCAGATCGCTCAAATGCACACAAAAAAGTACTTTATTAACAAAGTTAAAAAAAAAACTAAATTTTGAATAAAAATCCATCTTTTTGTATTTTTAGTAATTTTTTAAGCCTGTAAAAGCATGCTTTGTTCAATGTTATTGAAAAGTTGAATCAATTACCTTTCTGAATATATATAATCTTGATTTATGGCCGCCTGATACCCCATAGTGTGCTGGTGGGCGCTGAACCTCCCAATAACCGGTCTAAACTCCTCCTCCTGGCCGAATTGAGCGTTTAAGTCGCCGATGACAATCTTGGCGTCGTTTTTGGGCACTTCCTGTACTCGCGGTCAAGAAGCTCGTAGAAAGCATCCTTGTCATCGGCGTCGCTTCCCATGTGCGGGCTGTGCACGTTGATGATGCCCAGGTTGAAGAATCGGCCCTTGATTCTCAACCGGCACATTCTGTCACGCGCTTCGCCATTTCACCCAGCACGATAAAAGCTGTCCCCAGCTCGAGTGTATCACCGCCGCTCCAATACATAGTATACCCACCGAATTCTCGGTGGTCCTTCCCCGTCCAGCACACCTCCTGCAGCGCCACGACTTCGAGCCCGCGGACCCGCGACCCGTTGTAAAGAATGCGGTCGCTCCCATCGAAGTTGAGAGACCTGCAGTTCCACGTCCCGAGTTTCGGCTCGCATCTGGAGCTCTCTGCACTACAGTTTTACGGCGGGTGCGTGTAGCCATCACCAGCCCCCTGTCTCGCCAGAGGTCCGTCGTACCAGGACTGTTTAGAGTCCCAAAAATCATAGAGTTATCTACGTGCGCATGTATTGCGTGTACGTACACGAAAAAAGTGAGGTTAAATTTTGTACCGGCCAGCAAAACAAATGGTGTGCTAGTGTGTGTGAGATCAGGCTTAGATAGCTCTATTGGTTGGGACACTACTGGCACAGACAAACAGACGTGACTCTCCATACAAATTATTTTTGAAATCCATCGTCCTTAATCAACCCCACCAAACCACGGCGACGCCAGCGCTGCCTGGTGAGCGGATGCTGAAGCGCAGCCCAAACATACCAATACAAATCCATTACTGTCATGTGTCATGTCAGTGTATGAGTGAGACAATCAAGCCTTAACGATTGTAAACATCAACAGCTGACCGACATAATTTTGTTGCTGCTGATCGTCAGTACCCGATGCAAAAAATAAAAATCAACGTCGAAGATGACGGTGAATCAGTTCCGTTTCCAATGGCAGAACCTCATGAGCCAAATCATGCGGCACGACCTTGGGCACGACGCACTACAACCGCAACGATAGAGATCAAACCACTGGTCCTCCCCGTTGCTTCCAAGTTCTGTCGAAGATTCCTCCTCTCCCAGGTTTGGAAACATCCGCGGGGAACGTGTCCACGGCGCAGTTAAGTTGCGCCAAACAACAAAAGCAAGGCCAAAAAATGCTGCCGTTAAATTTATATCGAAACAGAACCACAGAAACTGAACTGTGGAAAAAAAATTGAGTGGCGCAACATCGCCAAAAGGCCAAAAGGACGACCAGCAGCAGCAATCTGAGCAGCAGTCCACGAAGAATAAGCAGGTTGCTCCGAATGAGATGACTCCTCCGCAGTAGCGGGCGCTTAGCAGCGGCCTCGACATCGGCAGGCAGTTGAACAGGCCTACCGGGTTAATATTGGGGCAAGAAGCTATGGCCAAGGCTGCCCCAACCTTTTCCTGCAAAGCCTGGATTGTGATTCACCGTTAGATTTCCTGAATTCCATAAATTTTTGTGTTCTCATTTGCTGCCTCGCACGTGCTCACGCTCAACTTAAAAACAAAAACAAGCATCACACACACTGAGAAAAGACGGGTGAGCTGTCACGACAGCAGCGCCATCAGCGCCGGGTGAGTGGATGCCGAAACAAAATTGCATTTGAAATAACCGTTTTTGAAGGACGATGGTCCGACACTCGAGTGTCCCGTCTGTTTGTCTGTGCTACAACAGTCCAACACCAATCAACCGGCACATGACATCGGAGAGAAAGCAACGATGAATGAATGAAGAAGAGCTGCGAGAGAAACAAGAGAGCTAAAGGAGAGGAGTGTTCCGGATGGTAAACATTACGCATAAGCATCAGTGTGTCAGTCTGCCACGGGTGGTTCAGCAAAACAGCAGCAAATTTGGAATCAACGCACAAGAGAACCCACGGTGTTTTCTCCTGCCACGTAATTTTCTGTAAGATTCTTACTAATCGACGATAGTGACTGAATTGAGATGTTGTCTGTAACCTGCATAGCACCGGTAAACATTGCGGTAATAAAGTACTGTGAGTATAGTTGGGAAATTGATACATTTTGAAGATGGGCTAACAAAACTTTCTCTTTTCTCTTGCTTGAAACTAAGGGGGCAAACGTGATGAGGATCTGATTTTACCACTAAACGACTCCGTCAGTGCCACGCTCTCAACTGATCATGTAAGGAAGAATTCTGAAAGAAGCTTGAAAATTTGAGGGAATATGAATTTATGTAAATGTATTCTTTTCTAGTTGTGCACAAAAACGACCATCACCACCAGCGAAAGCCTGACCGAGAACAAGATTGTGCTGAACGGGAAAGAGGAATCGTTCGAAAATCCACGGTTGATCCGGTGCTTGGAAGAAGGTAATGGGGGAAACCGGGCATATATTTTGAGTTGAAGTTTGGCTCATACGCTTGATCGCGCAGTCTAAACGTGAAAGACAGACTCGAGGTCGTAGGTTTTAAAACACCTTTCAAACGGTTAGCTAACAAAACGATGGATCGACAGCAAATTTTCCTCGTTTTCCAACAATTTGAGTGACGTGTCAAAAGATTGGATGATCATTTTGATGAAAAATTGTTCTATGTCAAAAGTGTTTTTTGTTGTTTTATAAGTTACTATTGTATGTTTATTGCGATATCCGGGAAACGAAGGTAATTTCCAAAATCGATTCAAAGCATCTGTTCGGGGTTTTTTAGTTTAACAAAATTTCACAAGATGCACAAATGTTTCTGCGCATGACTTATGTTTTTGGCTAAATTAAATTTGATGCTGCCTCTTTCCCCGCTTTCCTGTTTAAAGGCTAGTATGGAGATCAAAAGGAAAGGGGTAAGAAACAGCTTTACGAACAGCAGCAGCAGGGATCGTTTTCTTGGGGCTTTTCTTCACCCTCTCTGGCTTGTTTTCGCTGCCGCTGCTGCCCATTGAAAATTTTTCTTGACCGGTTCCTTCCGATGTGCGTATACCGCTTAAAACCCAATTCGGAGCACTTCGTAATGTTCTATCAAAATGTGCTTCCCTAACACGGACGTGAATTTCAAGTTCTTGGAATAATAAAGAGTAACTCGGAGTTTAAATTCAATTTTTTTGTGACCGAATTTGCACATTAATTCAACAAAGCTACATCATATAAAACATAAAATTAGAATTTATGCTTTGCTCTTACGGCCTTTCATTACACGCGTTTAAATGGGACGGAAGGCCGTAAGAGTAATGTCGAACCGCCTTTTTCAAATGTTGCTCCAAAAATTACAAAAGGAACACCTTACTACGTATATAATTAGGTTGGCATTGTTTTAATTAGATTGTTATGAATTTGAGAAGGCAAAATAGTTTTTTTTGTATTTAAAAGCCGATCGTAAAACGAAGATGTACATACCAAAAAATTTTTTTTTTTCAAAATTCTCTGCAAACTCGTTACTCGACTCCGAAAGAGTCATACATTCTTTCACAACTTTTAAGCGTCTTCGTTGCTTTTCTCACTTTTTCTTATACGAGCCACTTTGAAAGCGTTGGTTGTTTTTTAGATCTGATCCCCCCCTTTAACGATCCAGATCAGGTACTTGGGGTCTCCACAGGAGTGATTACCTTCTTAACCTTTGCCAGTTTTTTTTGCTGTTTTTTTTTTGTTGGCTCGATCCTTCTCACGAACTTTTTATCAATTTTTATCGTCAGCGCCACTCTGTTCTATTTCATTCGATTTCAGTGCGCAAAAAGGCCGATGCCGCCAACAAGTGCCGGAAGGACATTCTAAAGTGGAACATCAAAGTCACCACGGAGAACAACTTCCCGACGGCCGCCGGGCTGGCCTCGAGCGCCTCCGGGTATGCTTGCTTCGGTAAGTTAGTCAAACAGTGATCTCCAGATCAGAAATCAACGATCGTTCAATTCCAGTGTACACTCTGGCCTGCCTGTACGGCATCGAGGACCAGGAGATTTCGTCAATCGCGCGCCAGGGCAGCGGCTCAGCCTGTCGCAGTCTGTACTCGGGCTTTGTGCAGTGGCGCAAGGGAGAGTTGCCGGACGGAAGCGATTCGATTGCGGTTCAGCTGACGCCGGCCGACTTTTGGCCCGAGATGCGCATCATCGTTCTGGTGGTGAACGACATGCGCAAAAAGACCAGCTCTACGGGTGGAATGTCGACCAGTGTGAAAACCTCCAAACTGCTGAAGTATCGTGCGGAGAGGTGCGTTCCCGAGCACACAGCCCGGCTGGTTGAGGCGCTCAAGGGGAAGGATTTTGAAACGTTTGGCAAAATCACGATGCAGGACAGTAACCAGTTTCACGCCGTCTGTTTGGACACGTTTCCGCCGTGCGTTTACATGAACGACATTTCGCACGCGATTGTAAATCTGGTGCACCGGTTCAACGATTTGAAGAACGACATTCGAGTGGCGTACACGTTTGACGCTGGTCCCAACGCATGCCTTTATCTGCTGGAAAAGGACGTGCCGGAAGTGTTGGCCACTGTGAACAAAGTGTTTCCCAATGATGCGTTGGGAAGTCCAGAGTACATCAAGGGAATTTCGGTTGAAGTTTCGCAATTGCCAGCGGCGGATGAGCAGTTTTGTGCGAATGGACAAAATCAGTTGAAATACATCATTAACACGAGGGTTGGCGAAGGACCAAAACGATTAGCCTAATACACAAACAAACTACTTTTGTTTTCTCCTAAAATTCGCGATGTTGGAGCAATGGCTTTCTTTCGAATAATTTGTCTTAAAAAATAAATGTTGTTTACCTTTCCATATTACTGAACTCTGTTTTATTTCGTGAACTTTAATTCAGAAATCCGGACTTAGTTTGCGGCAACCTCTGCAAAAAACAGGGAAAAGAGCGAAATTAGGGAACGAATTCTAGCAAGTTTAGATATGCACTGTTCAAACAGGATATTTGCACATGTTTTAATTACTACTGGAAAAAACTGTTCATATTAGTGTTTCTTGCACACATTTTGGTATCAATTTTGATTGTTATTTTATTATTGGAGGGACATGGCCGAAATATGTTTGCGGAAAAACAGCAGCATTACATCGGGCGCGTGCACACAAACAGAGAAGCACACCCGGAACTTACAATTCCCCGTAAGAAACTGCAAACCAACTAAACCTTCCGACAAGGTTCAATGTCACATTAAAGAAAAGATTTACTTTTCATCTGTAGGAAAGTGAAATTAAGTTACTAAATAGTTTGCAACGGACCCATCAACCGACTCTGAAAACCTAGAAGAAAAAAACCCGGCCCGTGATTCGTCTCAAAACTTACTTTCGGGCTTGCCGTTGGCCCATTTGGTAAACTTGATGGAAGTGACATCACGGCGGGCGGCCTGCTCCCGGAGCTCGGACTTAAGCGCCCGGCGCAGCAGATTAGCGGCAATGTTGGAGTAGTTGATGTAGCTGGAATCGAAGCGGACAAAAAAAATCGGTTAATGGCCGCCGGAACGTAACCGACCGACGAGAGGGGTTACGTAAGGAGAAAGAAAAACAACGTCGCAAAGGCTCAATACTCACTTCAAACCAGCAGCTCTCCAGGCAGTCATTTTGGGATGCTTTTTGTCGCGGATTGACGAGAGGAAAGGCTGGAACGGAATACAACAATTCGAGTTATTTGAAATAAGTATTAAAGCTAGAGAAATTGATTTTACTCACCAAAAATCTAAATGTCTGCGGCTTTCGGGAACGCACCAAATAAATGACGGATTTAGAAGATTTGACAGATGACGTTTTGCGAAATGTATAGAGCTGAGTGGTATTTTACTTCGGATGAGGGGTGATTCAATGATGGGTAACTAAATGCAATGCATTTTTGAGAAAATGCCACATCCAGAGTCTCGGCCCGAAACTTCAAACACGAACAAAAGCAGCGAACCGAAGATTGGCAATGACGTTTTGGAATTTTGACAGTTTGGAACGCATGAATTACCCCATTATCGGTTTCCCGCATGGGTGATGTGGAAATTGTTGCACATTACTGAAGCTGGAAATTTTGCAACATATTTCAATTTATGCTAAATTTTAAAATTTAAACACGAATCTATAGTGAATCGATGTGAAAACTAAAGATACACTGAAGGCACGATGATTTGATGTGCAATCTTGATCAGAATCGCGAAAAAAGAGGTTTAATTTGAAAAATAATAATAAAACAAATTCTGGGCTGGAATTTAACGAAATTTTGTCTGTTTTGTAAGACTTAATTTTATTTCACAATGGTTATAGAATTATTTACAAAAAAAAGTAAATTGTTCGGTTCGTCCACAAACAATCTCATGTTTGTAAACAAACGACGCCATTTTGCCAATGTTGTTCGGTAGCTCATATCAGGCCATCGCCGGGGCCCTGGCCACACCCTAACCAATACACTCAAACCCCGTTGGTTTGACACCAACTGTTGTCAAACGAACGGGTCACTTTTTAGTTTGACACCCCTTTTACACGGAGTTCACACACATTACCAAACGTTTGTTTTGATAGTGTGCGTGAGCGCCGTATCCAGGTTGTTAAGCGAAGATGGCGTTCGAATGGTGAACGCCCGAAATGTCAAAATCGCGCAGTAGCACCAACATTAGAAAAAGTCATGACATAGCACACTTTTTCCGTAATGTTGGTACCACTGCGTGATTTTGACATTTCGGGCGTTCACCATTCGAACGCCATCTTCGCTTAAAAACCTCGATAAAAAGTGACAGTTCGTCACTTTTTAGTTTGACTTTGACCAACCAACGGGGTACAAACTAAAAAAGTGTCAAACGAAAAAGTGACCAACCACCGGGGGTTGAGTGTAATCATGACTTTTTGAGTTCAATATCCCTTTTTTCATTCAATTTTTTCTGGGACGGGACGGCTGGATAGAGTCTTCTTTTTGAGTGTTTACGTTTGTATTCATTATCTGTTTTTTTTTTTTGCAAGAAAATTCGTGTTCGAAAACAAATATCAAGCAATCTGTGATTCACTCAGAAAAAAGTACTGGCGAAATCCATAAGAACGTCTTATGACCATTCGACATCAGGATTTCATTTGAATGTCATAAGATTTTCTTATGTCTGGGAGGGGAAATTTGACAAAGCCGTCACATAAGATTTCCATCGAGCTATCTTATGATATTGGTACGAAGATTTTTATGACTTCAACAATAATTTTATTATGGATATCAGTGTTAATTAGTAAATTTTACTCGTGATTTTCATAGAGCATTCTTATGATATTTGTAAGAAGTTTTTTATGACTTTTATTTTTATTGTTTTATACTGGCATACATATCAAATTGAGCTCTAAATTCGATTGGAAAACTGTGAAGGCCAATGTTCTCCAGAACGATGCTCTCTAATCCGTTTTCATCACCGGTCCCCGAAGAGTCGCGCCAAGGCAGGTTCACTGGGATGTCCTCTTTACTTTCCCGGATTTCTCCGCTTCCGCACCAGATCGGCCCGGCGATCCGGGACGTGCAAGAGCCTCCAACTGGCGTCTCTACAGAATTGTTTTCCGGGAAGAGCTCGTCGCGTCACTCTCGCTGAAGCTCGGGATTTATTCCACCGGATCGGTCTGTGGAATGAAATTAGGTTAAATTCTGGTTCAATTTCAAACATGTGTACTTACGTTAAATTTTGCGAGTCCGTTCTGTCCGGGGGGCACAAGATGCCGTCCTTGCCGGAGCCTCCAACTGGCGTCTCGATCGGTGAAATTGCACTCTGGGATGGGCTCGTCGCTTCGTTTTCACTATTGATCTGGACCGAGCCTACGGAATCGGCTACGATTATTAACTTGAAGTCAAGGTCCTGTAAATGTAATGAAGTAATAGTTTACATGCCATAAAAAAAATTAAAAAAGCAATAACTTACGTTACGTGTCCTCCACTCGGAAACAACTTCCCACATGTTTGCTCTTCCGACGCCATTTTAAAGTTTGGGTGAAATAAAATTGTCTTAAGCTATTTTCACACTGCTGACATTTGTAAATAGCGAATATCCAAGCTATAAAATCCATAGGAAAATCTTATGAACTTTGTTGCCAGTTCCTATAAAAAAACAACAACATGGCATTGGTCGAACAGCATTGGAAAATCTTATGTAATGCATGCGCTGATTCGATCTGATCTCATAAGCTTTGCTAATGCTTTCATAAGCTTAATTATAAATTTCGTTAGGGCCTCAATGGACACAGCTGGGACCTCGTTCATAAGACTTAACTTATGGTATTATTAGGAGCTTTTCTCTCAGTTCACTATAGTTTTGGAGATACTAAAATGTCTGTAACAAAAATCTGGGTGCAAAAGCTCTGGTTGATGTGCACCGTTAAATGCGTATTCTTACTTCAATCTAAAAAAGTTGCAGGTGATTATGTTACACATGACCAGTATGACAAAGAACTTTGCAAGATGATTGTTGAAATTTCGATTAAAATGTCCGGTCCAAATTTCCCCATGATTCCCTTGTAATTAACGTCCTACCGAACTAAGGGGATGGAAATTGCAAGTTGCTGAAATAGAAATCGGGGTGAAATCAATTGACTTTCCTTCACCACTCGAAAGTTACCAAGATGCGGGAATGTTGTTGCAGCAGACATTAAAACTGCCCTTTACAGGGCTCTAATTGATTACGAGATAGTTATTCTAAATTTCCAGAAACAGATTTTCGCAGCGGCACAAAAGAATGTGCATCGCAGTATTCTATTTATTACTTCCTGCCTAATAAGCAATATATTTTAACTGCTTAACTTCAGATAATGGCCAAATGCAACTTTTTATGTTGAAGTTTGATATTCATATTGCCCCAACTTTTACGGTTCGGCAAATGCCCCCCCATCGGAACATCCCCGGGGCCTCAGGCTACTGCCGAAATGTCAAATTTCATGTCCAGTATCAAAAATCATAAAGTTTGATACCCATATTGCCCCAACTCTTACGGTCCGGCAAATGTCCCCCCTTCGGAACATCCGCGGGACCTCCGGCCACTCCAGATTGTGGCCACTATTTCCGAAATGTCAAATTTCATGTCCAGTATCAAAAACCATAAAGTTTGATACCCATATTGCCCCAACTCTTACGGTCCGGCAAATGTCCCCCCTTCGGAACATCCGCGGGGCCTCCGGCTACTCCGGATTGTGGCCACTACTGCCGAAATGTCAAATTTCATGTCCAGTATCAAAAATCATAAAGTTTGATATCCATATTGCCCCAACTCTTACGGTCCGGCAAATGTCCCCCCATCGGAACATCCGCGGGGCCTCTGGCCACTCCGGATTGTGGCCACTACAGCCGAAATGTCATATTTCATGTCCAGTATCAAAAATCATAAAGTTTGATACCCATATTGCCCCAACTCTTACGGTTCGGCAAATGTCCCCCTTTCGGAACATCCCCGGGACCTCCGGCCTCTCCAGTCCAGGTGGTGACCAGTTCCAATGATCGACTCCCGCAACTGGCATGTTTTAGCTGGTCCTTGCCTCCAAGCCATCTGCTCCCGGACCTCCAGGCCGTCTGCTACCGGGCCACCAGGCCATCTGCTTCTGATGTGTTCTCGTCGACGTCCAGCAATAGAATGAATTTTCAGGATCGAACGAGCTGCGTTTTGTTGCCTCGTCGACGATCCGAAAATTATGAGGTGGAGTGGGGGTGATTTTAGATACATCAATCTCACGTCTCTCGATTGACTGATTGGGAAACGTTCGTTCATCCAACCAGCGTGCACCAAAAAGAGGGGAAATTTACCGAGAGGGGAATTCGTCACGTAACGTTTTCGCTTCGCGAAAATTTTGGATTGACACCACGTATAGAAACCTTAGGACAAAGTTCTTTGTCAAAAAAATCCTAAAAACCCTTCAAATCATTAAATGGGAGTAGAGATTTTTTCTTAGATCTGCTCCTGTCGTTGTCCCGTTACGCAAAGAAAGTAAATAAATCTTTCCCAGTTCCCCAAAGAGGAGCACGTCAAATTCAACGGCAATTTTTACTCAACTTTTAAGAAAGTTAACATTCCATAGGTCGCACGCCCTAAGGTGTCAGCTGTCAGAATCGAAAGAAATGGCTGGCAAAAATTCAAATTTGTACCAATTCATTCACTTCAAAGAGCAAAAAAGTTTGTTTTTCAATTTGTGGCAATGTGTTGAATAATAAAAAAGTGCGAAAAAATCAAATAGGCTAAACTGTGGCCATTATTTTTGTTTGCTTTTTAAATCCAGTTCTACGATGTTGTTTCTTCACGCCACATTTTAATTTCATGGGAAGCACAGGTTTAATATTGTTCAATCTAGATGACATTTCTATGTAACGCGCAAAAAATAACAATAGTTTTAAGTGGGCAAAAAAATAGTCAGTTAATGAAATGTATTGTTTTTTAAAATGAAAATTCTGATAAGTCAACATTCGCTGTATGATAGAAATAAATGCCTTTCAATTGAAAATATTTTAATCAATATATCAATGCAATTTACAATTATTTGTGAAAATGATTTTAATTTTTTTTGCTACTCAAATTACAATACTTCTCATTTTCTCCTCATAAGAAAGGACTGGTTTAGGTTGACAGAAGCGGCCATGTTGAAAGTGGTTTAGTTTGATAATAGGTTTTTTATCTCTTTGTTTATCCCATTCCAGGATTTTTTCAGTTCAACCCATACAACCATTTTTATGGTTGTAGTACCTGAACTGATTATGTTTTCAATTATAGAGCCTGGAGCTTATTAGGGAATAGCCATCTCAAACCAAAAGTACCAATCGAAGCGCGAGAACTGTCAAACGGAGGTACCATTGTACCAATCGAGCAAAATCCTCCTCCGTTTGACCGTTCTCGTGCTTCGGTTGGTACTTTTGGTTTGAGATGGCCGTTCTCTAATAAGGCTTCAGGCTCTCTATTTTTCTATTTTCAATAGGTCATTCCCGAACTTGCAGAATTGCAGAATTTCTGCAGCTTCTGCAGAATTCTGCAGCCAGCATAAGTCACTTTTTGCAGCACGTTCCCGTATTTTTTTTATTTTTTTTGTCCCGTTTGGTCGGTTGCACACACACACACACACACACACACACACACACACACACACACACACACACACACACACACACACACACAACACTTTCCCGTATTTTTTTTTCACGCAGAAAAATATTTTGTAGAATCAGCCTGTACGAGGTTTGATTCAACAATTTTTTGTTGAATATAATCAACGCCGATTTTGCGTTAAAACAAACCTTGATTTTCTCAATTCCACAATAATCTTTTGTTGTTTTGAAAAAGTTGCTTTGACGTTTAGCGTTGATTCAACAAAAATCATGATTTTCAAATCAACAAAACGTTTTGTTGATTCAAATATGCCTTATTTCGACGGTAACATTTCAAAAGGCATCATGTACATTTTGACACTTTCTGGATTATTGCATATTCTAAAAGTACTCCTAATAAACTACCTCTCCACCAAAAATGAGCAAAAGTTACTTCAGTAAAGTCTGTTTAATCATGACTTTAAATAAAGTAACATAAACAAAATCTCTGCCATTAGCCGTCCCTGTTTATATAGCCCTGTCAACCTGTCAAACAAAAGACTACATGAACCTCGTGACGAAAAAAAACATCATGAAAAAAGCGCCATGTACATTTGGCGGAGAAAAACGAATCATAACAAAGCGTCCCGCTTAATGACAGCAGGGTGATATAGACGTTGGTGATTTCAAAAAAAAGTTATGTTTGTTTTTCTCATATAAAATTACGGAAATAATGTTTTATTGAATTTGGCTGATCAAGTATCAATAGAAGCAACGTTTTTCATCGTTTGTTATCATTAGAACATCTTATTTTGCTTTTATTCGTTCTCTAACGTTTTTTATTCGTTCTCTAACTTTGGGTGCGTGATTGTCTCTCACCCAGTCGATCCCAGACGGTCCCGGTGGCATTTTTCGAGACGAGATTTGTCTGATCACGCCTTCCGTCGGACGGGAAGTAAATGTTGGCCCAGGACTAACCTAAAAAGGTTAGGTCGTTACACCCAAAGTTAAAGAACGAGAAGATAGTCTTCACGAAAAGAAACGTGAGGAAAGTGCTATTTTGCGAGAGTACACACAAAAAAATATTATGGTAATGACAAAAGTAACTTACTTTTGAATTAATAAGTGGTTAAAATTTGCTACATTAAAAGTTTTTTTCTTGTTTTGAAAATGAAAACTTTTACTGCTACAGTTTTTGAAAATCTCATTGCTAACTTATTTAAAAGTTTTAACTTTTAATTCGACTGTATAATTTCTTTCATTTCGTCGTTCTCGTGTAACCGTGTACGCCCAAGTCCAAAATGTAAACAAACGTTTAAGTGATTCCGGTGGTTAGTGAGTGGTGGTCCACGACGTCAATCAAAACAGAACGCGTCCGCAGCCAGGACTTGTACGCGGATACCTTCGAAGGAGGATGGTGCGGAACAAGGTTAAGGGATTAGGGGAAAGTTGGTTTTCAAAAGGATGAGGCCAGCTTCCTGCCGGATCTGCAGCTGTTTCACGACCGAAATGGGTAAGAAGGAAGCTTGGGTGTTTGGTGGCGTTTGTGTTTGATTTTGTTTGTTTTTGTAGGACGCCGTTTATGCGGATGTGAATTTGCACCGGTTGTATTCGATAAAGTTAATTTTAACGGTGAGGAGAAGGATCGGAGGTGGTCGGCGCGGATGTTGTACTCGATGCCGGCGGTTTACGACCATTAGCAGCATTATGTGCCGGAAGTGATGACGGGACAGTGTGGGATGTCCTGAGGGTCCGCAGTCCATTTGTCGGTGCAGGACATGTTTGACGAGTATTACATAAACATCCGGAAGAACAGTTTGCACCAGTTCTGGAAGAACCGTCTGTACGAAAGCCGCAGGTCCTGAAGCTGTCGTACTCGGATTGCTTCCAGAAATTGGAGCGATATTCGACGAACCTGATCAAGAACATCTACCTGGAATACCGAAGAAGTCACCGGTGAGTATTGAGAATGTGTTCAGTGTCTAGCCAATTTAATTTACTTTCAAACTCTTTCAGCAACTCCCGCCTGCAAACTATCAACTCGCGACCGCGCAGCTTCGGCCGGATGAACTGACAACATCTGTGCCATTCTCGAAGGAGGACGATGTGATCGGGAACTAACAACCGAACCGAACCGAACAATGGTGGCCCATACGGCAAAGGCACGGTTCAATATGCCGAAGGTCTTGGGTTCGAGTCTCGGTACCGGCACTTTTTTTTGATAGATGAACTTTTTTTGTTGCTGAACCATGAGTAAAGTACTCGCGGTAATTTCGGGATTTATCCTCTCCGTCCGCACACAGTACCATTTTACTACCGAATCGTGCTCTTTATCCTCTCGTATGCCGATACTCAGTTCTGGGTGTAGCTCAGTCCAGGTGTAGGAGTCGTCTTCCTGGGTCCTGCCTCGGTGGAGTCGCTGGTAGGCAGTTGGACTAATAATCCAAAGGTCGTCAGTTCGAATCCCGGGGTGGATGGAAGCTAAGGTGTAAAAAGGGGTTTGCAATTGCCTCAACAATCAAGCCTTCGGACACCTAGTTTCGAGTAGAAATCTCGCAATCGAGAACGCCAAGGCAATGGTGTAGAGCGAATAATTTGATTTGATTTTTTTTTTTGTTCTGTTGAATCCACAGTTTTGCATACTTCACAAAGGTTGTCGCTTACACCTTTTATCTTCAGCCTGAACATTTTAGATCTGTTTGGGATTATGTTGTTGTACACCAAAAAAAGCGTTTCTTTGGCATGAGAACTAATAAAGTTCTTACTGATATTTTTCCAAATGTGCTCCCACAAAAGCTCCGGGTTTTCATACTCTACTTTAGGTACAATTTTTTTGAAGCAAATATTCATAAATGATTTTGCACCTATTCAAATGGACTAAATTTAATATATCCGTCGCGAGGTTAAGCCATTCTCGTGCATTTCAGGGTTAAATTATATTTTTTTCATTGGGTCTAGAAAGCCTTATATATTTTAATATCTTGACAGATACGATTAAAAAAGTAATGCATTCTGCTAAAACGCTCAACCAAACCACAATAGAAGAATTCGACAAAATGACATCAATTTTTTTGGGTCATATAGAATACAAATTGGTAGCACCGTTAAAGGTACAATTTATTATTTGCCAATTTAATTTACCTATTATTCAACACACATATTTAGTCTATTCAAAACTAATTCAACATCAAAAATTATTGTTAAACAAATATCTATTTGAAATTATTAAACTCAAAAGAAATGTGTCTTTTAAAAGTTTTTAAAAACACATTGTTTTAATAATATTTTTTTTGGTTGGGGTATTAGCCGTGCTGTAATACTGGCTTTAGTTATCTTTTTTGTGTATGTATGTATGTATGTATGATCCCCATACCCGCAGGCAACTTGGTCCCGAAACACATGTGAGCGCTGGGTGAACAATTCGATCATCTTTTACTCCGTAATCTGTACACCCACGTGCATAAGTTTTTTGCACGAATTTTAGTGCTACAAATACCGGCGCATAGATCAAAATGGTTTCCTTCTCTCCTCCCAAAGCGCCGGAAATTTGTAGCGGGTGTAGGGACACTTCGCATAGACGCCCTTGCTCCCATCACGTCACTGAGGGTATGTAGCGACGAGAAATCGAACCTTCATTAGAGAAGCAGGCAATCCACAACTCACAGCGAACGACCAAGGGAACACCCTACCGCGTATATAGTAAATTGGCGTGGTTAGTCTTAAATGGAATGTATGAATGTTAGAATGAGTGACAGTGTATTTTGATATAAGAAAAGGAGCGATCTCACCAAATCGGGAATCTTCAACTCCGGTATCATCGGTCTTGAAATGTCACTTGAATCTTCTTGGAATTCTGTCCTCTATTTGCTGAACTACCGGCAACCAAATTGATACGGAACCAAAACAGCAAACAACTTCCTGGATTCCGGTGAAATCTTGAGGGACAAGTCAGGTGTGGACGAAAGCTACCCATCCTGGCCTGGCTGATAATCTTGAACATCAGGACAGGAACCACACGACGTTTTAACCGATGGCAACTTAGTGGTGTGCATCAGCTGCTGCTTATCCGCCGATATTGTCCGCAATCGCCATCTCCTGGGCGTCACGAGGATCTTCCACTGCTATCGCTATCACTGGCCACCAACAGAATTATCGGCTAAATATCCTTATTTTCTCTAACTTTGAATTTTTTAATCAAAAAAATTTAGGATTGAAAAATGACATCTTGAAAAAATACGTCCAGTCTCGCGCACGGATTGCTTCCAGGCTTTTTTGTCAGGTTAAAATATTAACACCAAAAAAATCGCTATTTCATTTACGTTAATGAACTAAGCCTGAAATCGTAAACATAAAAAAGCGTTCTCAATAAAAACAGACATTAAAATAATTACCCCAAAAATCCATCAATTCAAAATATACAAACGTCCCTTCTAAAAGACTACTTCAATCTAGTAATAAAATCAAAAAAATCAAATCAAATTATTCGCTCTACAGCATTGCCTTCACGTTCTCTCGATTTCGAGATTCCTAGGGGTAAACGTGGTTGCGTAGTTGTAAAAAGAGGTTTGCAATTGCCTCAACAATCAAGCCTTTGAACACCTAGTTTCGAGTAGGAATCTCGCAATCGAGAACGCCAAGGCAATGCTGTAGAGCGATTTTTTTTATTTGAGTCTGATTTTTCAAATTGTTTTATATTCATAATGCATTTTTTTGTACCTCATCCAGTAAAAACACAATGAACTTATTTCTTGGATTTTGCAGTAGAATCGCACTACCTAAAACTCGTCAGCCAAAATCAACCGAAAATTCAGATGTTTCCTACTAATCGGTTGTGCTGAAATTAGTTGAGCTAGGCATATGTAACTCACTGTGTAAGAATAACAAGGGTACCAAGGGAAATAAAAAAATGAAAATTCATGCTTAACATATTTACAAAAAAGTTATTTGATGTTTGATAAACTTAACTCAAAACAGCATTTTAAATTTTCATACGACCTTTCAAATGTTAGGCCAGATATTTGAAACTACTAACTATTTTTCCTTAAAAGCCTATCTAATAGAGCTTTGTGACATTTCGCGTACACACATAAGCGCATCATTTGAATTTTCTGGTCGGAAAAAATGTAATCTCAATCTTTGTGTGTACGTACACGCAATACATGCGCACGTGGATAACTCTATATCCTTTCATTTGCGTCCAAGACAGCTAAAATCGGAGTTATGTTTTTTTTTTGGAAATAGTGGTTTTCGCGAAAATCGACGAAAATGGCCATATTTCGGACCACCCTAACACGGCGTAGGTCACCCTCATGACCAAACAAATATACGGGACTAATTAGTCGGCCAAGGAACCCCCAGAAAATTTTTGAGCCCGATCGGAGAACTTTTTTTTCGAATCATGCTGTTTTCGTGGGGAATTGTTGTATAATTATGTTCTAAAGCAGGGGAAGAGGGGTAACTATTAATTAAAATCCTTTTCAAATGTTGCCCCAGGAATGGAATTATTACGGTAATTTTTAAAACATTCTTTGTCCCGCCCGTGTGGATCAATCGGACCGCGCACTGGACTCACAACCCAGAGGTTGCTGGTTCGAATCCCGCGGCGGGCGCTCTAAAATTCTTTGTGTAAATATGGGTATTCGGCGCCGTCGCTCCGTGCCATACTTTCATACACTTAGGAGCCCAGGGCGGCGAAGTCCTTGTAGTTAAAAAGGAAGACACTAGTGGTTGGTACTAGCAATGGTGGCCGACAGCTATAAAGTCAACTTCGTTTTTTTTTGTACTGAAATTTGGGACTGTCGCTGTTAGTTTTAGAAGTCATTTTGTATAGTTTAGGCTTCTTGTTATCATATGTTTAGGGCGTGAATCAAACTAAACTTGTTTGATTTGTGTGCGATGGTTAGTCTTAAATTGGCTTTAAGAAACATTCATCATATCATTTATTTTATTGTATAAAAAGTACTTGTTCTGGCAACTTTGAAGATGAACATCGATTCAATTGCACTGCAATTTGTATTTGATCACGACTTTTTAATTGTGTTAGAATTACTAGCAAACAATTATTACTGGGATTCGTCAAAATTATGTTCAATAGTTGAGTTAATAAACAGATTAGGGTATGCAGAAAATTGTCAACCTAATTTATAGTATTTTGCATTTCTAAGATGAGCTTATACTCACCCTTGTCACTTGCTGGATTCACCAGCCTTAACGGACGTACGAACCGCAATGTGATCGTCATCAACGTGACACAAACTAGTCAAGTTACTCTTGAACGTCAGCGCGGCTAATCCTCGTGCAAATAATCACAATCGTGCCTC
Organism: Culex pipiens pallens; assembly: GCF_016801865.2. NCBI lineage: Eukaryota > Metazoa > Arthropoda > Insecta > Diptera > Culicidae > Culex > Culex pipiens. The sequence continues at coordinate 62,812,057 of NC_068937.1, read as the reverse complement.
GCACTGTCCTGTACATCAGAGATATTTATACCTTTACAGCTTATTATCCTAGCTAGATGGCTGGCAAATGGCCATTTGAACAGTGATACGACAGTAGCTAGCACTCGTGGATTTTTGCTGACGAAATGACCTCGCGTCGGGCTCAGTTAGAATCGGTTCTAACCGCTATCGAACCTAATCCAAGCCGAGGTGTGCAACTGTGATGCTCTTTAATTAAATTTGCTGAAAATAAGTGTCCAGAAATTCAATTCAATTCGGTTTTATTGGTGAATTATCAATATACAATAAGTTCTTTTGGAATACATAACATAGTTTTGGAGTTCCTTTCAGCTGTGTGTTACATCATAATCCTTGCATAATCCATTTTGGAACAATTGTTGCTTGTAGTTAAGGGGTTACCGAAAGTAAGAAAAAGATAAGAAAAAAATACTTACTAAAATTGCAAGGGAAAGTCGCCCCCGCTTCAAACTTTGTTTTCGAAAAATCAAGGGGCAAATTTTAATGAAAGTTAAATCAACTGAAAACAACGTAAAATGCAATTTCCGGCATTGATGATCATGTTTAGCATGTTTGGGCTGGATTGAAATTATTTTGAATTTTTATGAAATTCCAATGCACAGCACCACAAAACTTTTTTTTGCAAAAAAAAATTTTTTTTTCGTCAACACTTAGATGTTTTAGAAACTAATGATTGCAAAACAACTGGACAGGTGTATAATGCATTTTAAAACACTTTTTTTCATTCAAATGTTGAAACCATGGCTCGTAAATTCAATTTTTAAACTCCCCCCCAGATAAACAATTAAAAAAGTTACTGGAAGAAGAAATTTTCTTCTTCTTTTCTTCTTCTTCCCTCTCTCCCATATGTCTTTCAAAAATTGGGGGGAGGGGGGGGGGGACTTCAGTCCATACAAAAATGCTGAAATTTGCATGACCCAATCTCACCTCCAGACCCAATGTCACCCCTGATGACGGTACGAAGAAGTGTTAGAAAACACCTATCTAAAGTTCTAAGCTGCGTGGCATTTTGGGGATTAAAATAATAGTTCTAAGCATTTAAATACACCCTTCATCAATCGGTTGGTTGAGGCCATCTTTTTATTAAAGTGGTCCTGCAAGTCTGCAAGTAAATCTGATCTCAATTTTCAATGGCACTGCAGCTGACCTGGATAGTTTAGAAAAAGTTACCGTCATCTCGAGTGAATCGGGACTACAGTCTGAATAGAGGCAGCAGGTTTTAGAGCATTTAAAAGCTTGAGAATATGTGTCTGTTCTATTCGAAAAATATTCAAATATTGTGCAGTTACTAGGCTAAATTCGCCCCATGTGCCTCGAATCACCCCAGATGACGGTACGTTCCTTTTTGATCAATCGGTAAGGTTTTTCAATTAACCTATCTAACAACATGATATCCGGGCATAATTTTTAATTCAGCAAAGATCTTAGTATCTAACCTTATGGACTTCCTCTCTATTAATAATTCTTATTTTATCTATTTCATATCTTTAATGTTATCCACAGTTTTAGTTGTTTTCAAGCAAAAACCCAAAAAAGATAATAGTAAAAACACAAGTCCTGAGAATCTGATTTACATCTCAAAGCAAAACCACCTGAACTCCTCGCTTTGCAAAGGTGTCGTCACTTTGGCACTGTCGCTGGAAATAGGTACCGTTCAAACGAGGGTGCATGATGGTTCGGGAAGCATGTATCGAAATCAAATCACGTGCGTGTTTGTTCCGTTGTAAAACGTCGACTCTGATGAGCATGTGCAACACAAAATAAAACAGAGCCGAATCGCAAGTTGAACGGATTTCAAGGTAAAAGAGTCATCGCCCACCCCCACCGTGACAGTCACCGACAGTCTTTCTGAATTGGATTTTTATTCATTATTGACGCAGATGTTGTTCTATCTATGGATTTTGACGAGCTTTTTCCAGTTTGAAGCGTTTTCAACCGCTTTCGGCAGCGTCACGACAGCGTTCGGGCGGGTGTGTTATCCCAATTTTGAAGACTCTTTTCAGAACAGTTGCAATCGCGATAAGGAATGGACATAGAAGTGACGAGTGACGATCGTTGCTGTTGTAGCGGTTTGCTAGGGAAATCGTATATAAGCCCGTTTTTCCGCTCTCCCACACGTACGTAAGTTTACGATGATTTTTCTGGGAAAAAGGAGTCTTCTGTTTGCATTGCATTAGTAATTGAGTCGTTAGATCTAGCGTAGATTATTAAATAGATTGGGTTCCAACGATCAATCTTAAAAAAATATTACGGTTAATGGGTCTGTGTATACGATAGTAAATTTCAAAGGTGTTAGTTTTTTTCTGTAACTTTAATTTTATGAATTATAAAATATTATTAATGCTTTGTCCAATTACCTTCTCCTACCTAAAATTTAAATTAATGTTCAAAATTAAGACTTTCTGGAAATCCATAAAACCAGCGGTTTGAGTAGAGTATCCAGATTTTTAAGCGAAGATAGCGTTCGAATGGTGAACGCCCGAAATGTCAAAATCACGCAGTGGTACCAACATTACGAAACAAATGTGACACAGCATGACAGCCATACTTTTTTCTAATGCTGGTGCTACTGCGCGATTTTGACATTTCGGGCGTTCACCATTCGAACGCCATCTTCGCTTAAAAACCTGGATACTGAGGTAAAAAAAAAACGATATGAATGCTTTCAAAAAATCAAAATCAAATTATTCGCTCTACAGCATTGCCTTGGCGTTCTCGTTTATGAGATTCCTACTCGAACCTAGGTGTCCGAAGGCTTGATTGTTGAGGCAATTGCAAACCTCTTTTTACACCTAAGCTTCCATCCACCCCGGGATTCGAACTGACGACCTTTGGATTGTGAGTCCAACTGCCTACCAGCGACTCCACCGAGACAGGACCCAGGGAGACGACTCCTACACCTGGACTGAGCTAACGACCTAACCTCTAGGTTAGACCGGGGCCAACATTTACTTCCCTGTCCGACGGAAGGCGTGATCAGACAAATCTCGTCTCAAAATTTGCCACCGGGACCTTATGGGATCAAACCCAGGCCGACTGGGTGAGAGGCAACCACGCTTACCCCTACACCATTGTCCTGGCTAATCCTTTCATTGTTTTCTAATCTTGATCTGGTAAGACTCACCTCAATGTGAATGCGTCACATCGTCCGTGAACTATAAAAAAATGTATTTTAAAAATATTTGTAAATTTCTATTAAAAAAAAAACTCCCATTTGGCCCGTCATAAAGCAGTATTAAAGTAACGAGCGAAATAAAAGAATGCTTCGATTAATTCTATTCAATAAATCGATTTGCTTACGAATAACGCTTTTGTATCTTTGTATGAGAACCCACGTCTTGGTCATATTTTGAGTTTATATGATAATTTTACTTAGAAACCCAAAATATGATCAAAAATTGATATTTTGACCCAATTCTGAGGGCAGATTCGGATTCAGCGGGCAAAATTACATGGAAAAACATATAGCTGTACAATTTTTAAATTTCGTTATGTTGGTCCCATATACTTTTCTCTTAAGAGTTAGACATTTTCAAATGAGATTTTTGAAGGTTCGCTCAGTTGCTTTCTCTAAATTTGGTCGAAGAAGGCGTAGATTGCGAGATAAAATTTGGGTGTTCTCGACAATGTTATTTGAATCGGCAAGCCCAACAACTTTCTTGAAGACAAAAAATCCCAACAATATTCCTGAAAAGTTAGACTTTGAAAATCACCCTAATCGTGAACCACCCTAATTTTCAACCAAATTTAAAGTTGCATATTTCTATTTGCAACAATACTCTTCTTAAGACACCAAAGCTCCAAAATCTTCACAATTTCTCAGAAAATCCATTTTCCACTTAATTTTGCGATCTGGACCGCTGTGCAGTGCCTATAACAGAAAACATAATTATTAGCACCTAAAAAGAAGGAAACTTAAAGGAAATTTTACCTTTTTCTCGAGCTTGGCAGTTTAGGTGTTAAACAGGGCAAATACTAAAAAAAATACATGAATTAGTTTGTTTTAAAATATCTTTTCATTAGTTAAAAAAATAACTAATCTTTCAATGTTCATAAAACATGTAAGGACGTTGCAAATATTTTTTGAAGTTTATGTCCCTCAACTCTGACCAAAGTCGAGGGGGGGACAAAAAATTTAAAAAAGTATAAAAAATTAAAGTACGAGCCATGGTTTCAACATTTTGATGAAAAAAGTGTATTAAAATGCATTATACACCTGTCCAGTTGTTTTGCCATCATTAGTTTCCAACATATTTGTTGACGAAAATTTTATTTTTCGCAAATAATAAAAATTTTACGGTGCTGTACATTGGAATTTCATATAAATTCAAAACATTTTTAAACCAGCCCAAACATACTAAATATGATTAACATTATACACCTGTCCAGTTGTTTTGCCATCATTAGTTTCCAACATATTTGTTGACGAAAATTTTATTTTTCGCAAATAATAAAAATTTTACGGTGCTGTACATTGGAATTTCATATAAATTCAAAACATTTTTAAACCAGCCCAAACATACTAAATATGATTAACATTGCAGAAAAATGCATTATAGATTGTTTTCAGTTGATTAGACTCCTATTTTCATGGAAATTTTGAAGTTTTCGCCACAAGAACTTCTGAACATTTTCATCGAGATGACAACAACACTGCGTGGTTGCAAAACTCGTGCGGAACAAGTAAGAACGCTTGGAGGATTTCGTAGTTCGTAGTTTACTCGTTCTAATGATTTTGAATATTTCAATGAAATTACTTTTTTTTAGTGTTAAGTTAGGGTTAGTTGTTAAAGTGATTGTTTTTCTTTTTACAAAAATGTATTCGATTCAATGCAAAAATGTAAAACAATTTGAAGTAAATAAATGAATGTGACCAGTTAATAATAAAAGGAAAAATTAAAAAAAATAATTACAATAAAAATGAAGAGCATTTAGCCATACCACTTAGAGCATGAGCATGAGCATGAGCATGAGAGACCATCCATGGTTGTCCTTCTCCGTTGCTGAACAGGACCGTAATATCCTATCAATACAACTGACCATACGCTTAAACGATCTAATGGTGTTTCCCTTATCAACAGCATGTATGAATGCGTTGAAAAGATAAAACATCAAGGTCATTAAAACTAGATCTGAAGCAAATAGGTAACAGTCATTGGCCACCAACGGCGCCCGCCATGTCAGTTTGTAGATCTCGGGGGGATTGTGACGGGAATGTTAGTTAGCACAGGTTGCTACCAAGGGTGGGTTCTATACGATATCCACACCCCCACGTGTGCCGGAAAACTACTTCTACTTGGGATTTTGTTAGTGGGAAAGGGTAATGGCCAGGATTCATCATAGAGGATGATGATGCGACCCAATAATCAATAAATTTTGTTTAATGATGTGATGTATTATGCATTCTCAAGGCAAACAGTCGGAGGATGCGGATGAAATTATTCCCGGTTATTTGGTGTTAAGATTAGCATAAATGATTCAATCTTAGACAGCCGGCTGTGGAAAGATAAAACCAAATAAAACGCGAAACCGCACGGACCGAAAAACACACACAATCGGGGGGAAACAAAGACGGAAACGGCAATGAAAATCCGGCTTGTTGACCGCGACGCGAACCGTTCAAATTCTCCAAAGCAACTGTCAAACCATCGCGAAATCACCCGGGTCGAAATACACACACAATCGGGGGGGAAACAAAGACGGAAACGGCAACGAAAATCCGGCTTGTTGACCGCGACGCGAACCGTTCAAATTCTCCAAAGCAACTGTCAAACCATCGCGAAATCACCCGGGTCGAAATACACACACAATCGGGGGGGAAACAAAGACGGAAACGGCAACGAAAATCCGGCTTGTTGACCGCGACGCGAACCGTTCAAATTCTCCAAAGCAACTGTCAAACCATCGCGAAATCACCCGGGTTGAAATACACACACAATCGGGGGGGAAACAAAGACGGAAACGGCAACGAAAATCCGGCTTGTTGACCGCGACGCGAACCGTTCAAATTCTCCAAAGCAACTGTCAAACCATCGCGAAATCACCCGGGTCGAAATACACACACAATCGGGGGGGAAACAAAGACGGAAACGGCAACGAAAATCCGGCTTGTTGACCGCGACGCGAACCGTTCAAATTCTCCAAAGCAACTGTCAAACCATCGCGAAATCACCCGGGTTGAAATACACACACAATCGGGGGGGAAACAAAGACGGAAACGGCAACGAAAATCCGGCTTGTTGACCGCGACGCGAGCCGTTCAAATTCTCCAAAGCAACTCCGAAGAGCATTTAGCCATACCACTTAGAATATAAATGAAATGTAATTATTATAAGAAAGTTCAATAAAGACATATTTAATTTTTTTTTGTGTAATCCAGTGGTTGACTTCATTTTTCATTAAAAATGAACTTGGAAACGCTCTTAAGAGGCAGTTCTTGTAGATTTTGCTCGGTTTGATCTAGAGGTCGTATCGAGGTGCCCCGATTTGGATGAAACTTTCAGCATTTGTTTGTGTATACATGAAGATTATCGGGGCCGCATTTACAAAGCGGATTCAGTTGCAATTTATTTCTTAACTTGATGTTAACATGATAAGGTTAATGTTAACATTTCATAGGCCTTCCCTAAGGTGTCATGATAAGGTCCAGCTTGTGATGATACCTACCTTCCCTTTACTACACAGCAAAAAATCCGATGGTAAAATCGCAAGCAAAAGCATGCACATCACCTTCGTCAAAATAGACACTTAATATTACACACTGCATGTACGATTTTTGCAAACACAAAAAAAAGTTGCGACCGACGGGATTCAAATAAAATTACATGAAATTGAAAAAAAAAATAATGCAATATTTATTTTACACCCAGGCTTTTTACACGCAGCTGGATTATTACTTTTTTAGCTGTGTAAGCAATTGAATCCAAAAAGGAAAGGATCACCAGTTGTGTCGGTCCGAGCCGGGATTCGAACTCCGATCTACTGCTTACAAGTCGGAAGCAATATCACTAGACTACTTGGCTCTGTCCATAAAATTGACTCATGCTCTCTACGACAAAGGGAAGTGTTCACATTTTCGTAAAACTTGATGCAATCCAACTCGCTTGGTTGAACATCCGGAATTGGTTTAATTTTTTCTCATATCTTTTTGCAAATTGTGTGTATGTGTTTGTATGCAACCAACCAAACGGGACCATGCGGCCACTTCTTACAAATTCAGTAGTTTCCATGTATTATTAGATCTACATTCTATACATGCAAATAACTCGCATAGGAAACAATTCAGTGAATATATTTAAACGATTTTACTAGTAATTACCTCAGTTATCAAGCTGCATACAAGGTTTTTTTTATTTGGTTAATCTTAGGTATTGTAAACCTTGTGTACTGTTACTCTGTTAATAAATATTTCCAAAATCCCAATATCTTTTTGCAACAGCCTCCAACACCCTTACTCTTTTACGTTAAAAGTTAAGGAATTTCTCCGGGCTAGTATAGAGATCATCCATAAACCAAGTGGACACTTTTTTTGGGAATCTGTCACCACCCTCCAACCCTCGTGGACAATTGGCAAGTTTTTTTTTTGTATGGATCGTGGACAATCGCTTCCCCCCCCCCCCCCCTAAAAGTGTCCAAGTGGTTTATGGATGGTCCCATACCAGTGGGAAATTATTTAAACTTGATTTAATGGCGAAATAGATGTTGCGATTGGATTCTGTATAGTTCAAGGCTTGTAAACCCAACTTTCAAACATACAAAGAATTAAAACCTTGACTTTTGACGCAAATGAAGTATAAACTGCAAAAAAACGAAATATCGTTTTTTCAGGCACCTCAATTTTTTTAAAAACGCAAGCAGAACACCCTTTTTGTAAAAGTCTACGTTGTAACGTCACGAAATGTACAGCGGCTGCAAAAAATAGCTTATCTTTTTTCAAAATTTTCGTAATTGAAAGACGCAATTCTTGGTACCCAAACATCTATAGGTCATCGCTGAAATTTGAAAGTTATCGCAGTTTTAGTGAAAAAAGTGGATTTTTTTTGCATATTTCGTCTTTTTCACGTTTTGCGCGTGGCGCATCGAAAAACCCAGTTTTTATGTTTAAAAAATCATATCTCCGAAACGCGTTAATGGATATTCGCAATTTTTGGATATGTTATGTAAAATATTACAAAAAATCAGGGAAACATATTTTTAGACATGGGCTGCTCTTTGATCCCGAGACCTTGAAATCGGCAAACGAAATTTTCATAGGACCGTTTCAAGTATTCAGTTAGATTTTTTAGACCTCAACATATTTTTTTAAAAGCCCAACTAATAACCTTTCTGCTGAATTGTTGCGCTCCAAATTTGGTTCAGCCGTTCTGGAGATATGATTTTTTTGAAAAAAGAAATTTTTGGGAAAATCGACGAAAATCGCAATATTTTGGACCACCCTACTTCAGATAGGACCACCCTAATCACCAAACAAAAAAAATACGGGTCTAATTAATTGGTCCAAAGAACCCCACTGCAAATTTAAGCCAAATCGAAGCACTTTGGATTTGGAGACTTCCTGTTTGACGGCTACTACAAAATTACAACAACGTTGATTTTTTTCTCTGTAGGCCAACAATACGGCACTTTTTGGGCTCAATTTGGACATATTTGAATCCGCGGAAAATTCCACGTATTGGATTAGATGGATTAGATACAGATTGGACATCTGTATTTTATTAAAATTCAGATTGGTTCCAAAAACTGTAGAAATGTAGGGCTCAAGTCTCCCCAAAGGTAGTATAAAGGTCAGCGTCATCGGAGAGAATGAAGAATACGATCTTGTAGTACCGTAAAACGGGGTGATTTTGATAGCCGGAGTGACTTTGATAGGTTTGCGTGTTCAAAGTACCTCAAGCAGAACTTTTCATAAAATTTTGACAAGTTTAAAAAGTTAGTTAACTATAGTTAAGAAAATGCTGATGAAAGTCATTACTTTAAACTACTCAAATTGTCAAGATTTTCTCAATGAACATGATTTTTAATCGGAAAACGGAATGCATTTTCGGATTCTTTTGACAATTTTCCACTAGGAGAAGGTTGAAAATGTTTGTAAATAATAAATAATAAGTGTTTTTGAAACACAATTAAAAAAATCTCCAAATTTATAAGCAATTTCAGTTGAACAAATTTCATGTAAAATGTGAAAACTTGTGATTCGTGCTTTGAATTCAGTATAAAATGCATTATAAATCGATAATTTTACAAACAAAACTAGTTTTATCAAGTTTCAGGCAAAATTCCGACTTTTTAACAATTTTACCTAAAATTTATATGTATTTTGTTAAAAAGCTTACACACTTAGTTAACTAAATATAAACATTGATTTTTTTTCTTAAAAACTATATCAGCTTCTTTAGTGATGGTACATTTAGCGTACAAATAAAGTTTGAACATCTTAAATATGATTTTAACAAGAAAAACGTTACTTAATCCACCTTTAGGTGGTTGGTGCCTTCCTCATATTCATAAAGTCAATACATTCAGTAAAAATAGCAACATTCCCCCTTAACATGTTTAACAAATCAACTTTATTACTCATTTCTTTTGATATGGTTCGCAGACCATCAATATTTCTGGCTCATCGGCAAGGTCTGATAAAAAAAACCTATCCAACGATAGTTCGCATGGAAGATTCAGACAATATTTTTATCACAATATCTGAAATCAAACCTCTAAAAAGTGTATAAATAACACTTAAGTGCCAATAACTTTTAATAGGGTTGTCAGATCCTTGATGTTTTAGGCTCATTTGAAAGGTCTTTCGATTATCTAACTAACAATGGGTCGCATGATGGACCCGGACATCATTTTTTTACTGAAATATCTGAGATCCGGCCTCCAAAAAGTGTATAAATAACACTTAAGTGCCAATAACTTTTGATAGGATTGTCAGATCCTTGATGTTTTAGGCTCATTTGAAAGGTCTTTCGATTATCTAACTAACGATGGGTCGCATGATGGACCCGGACATCATTTTTACTGAAATATCTGAGATCCGGCCTCCAAAAAGTGTATAAATAACACTTAAGTGTAAATAACTTTTGATAGGATTGTCAGATCCTTGATGTTTTAGGCTCATTTGAAAGGTCTTTCGATTATCTAACTAACGATGGGTCACATGATGGACCCGGACATCATTTTCATTGAAATATCTGAGATCCGGCCTCCAAAAAGTGTATAAATAACACTTAAGTGCTAATAACTTTTGATAGGGTTATCAGATCTTCAATGTTTTGGGCTCATTGGAAAGGTCTTTTTAATACCTTTCTGAAAATGTATAACATGACAGGGTTTCTTACAAAAACCATCCTTTTTACAATCTTCCGGACATACGCCAAAATCGTTTTTTTAGCATAACTTTTGAAGTACTTTACTAAACTTCATAATTTTCAATAGGGACTTATGGGACCCCAAGACGAATCGAATGAGACCAAAACGGTCCAAATCGGTTAAGCCAGTGCTGAGATAATCGAGTGCATATTTTTTGGTGCACAGACCCACATCCCTACACACACACACACACACACACACACACACACACACACACACACACACACACACACACACACACAGAGACATTTGCTCAGAATTTGATTCTGAGTCGATAGGTATACGTGAAGGTGGGTCTACGAGGTCAAATTAAGAAGTTCATTTTTCGAGTGATTTTATAGCCTTTCCTCAGTAAGGTGAGGAAGGCAAAACTATGACTATCAAAGTCACCCCGGAATTAAAACTAAAATTTTTTAACGTAACAATTTTTCTAAACATTATTGAAAAAACATTTTTTTTTCAAAATAGTGCATGGACTTTGTGTAGTCTACCCCAGTACATGTTTTAAAAATAATAATCTTGAGAAAAACCTTACCTGTTGGAAAATATTCTAAAAACAAATTGAAATCCTATCAAAGTCACCCCGGTTTACAGTATAAAGGTAGGGGAGAGTGGGGAGATCTGATCCCCTTTTTGGATCGCACATAGCTCTTTCAATTTATTACAAAACTATGAACCTTTTTGCAAGAGTTGAAAGCTTGAAAATCAACTATGGTTGGCTGATAATGATGATGATGGCATTTTCAGAAGATTCTATGACAAATTCCGGAATTCCATTTCCCGGAATGGACGTTTTCCGGAATGGACATTATCCGGAATGGACGTTTTCCGGAATGGACGTTATCCGGAATGGACATTATCCGGAATGGACGTTATCCGGAATGAAATTTCCCGGAATGGACGTTTCCCGGAATGGACATTTCCCGGAAAATTAGTTTTTTGTATGACCTGATATGAGAATGAATGGAATCTTGCTTACTACGAGGCCTACTCGCTTACTTGTGGTTAAGAATTATTTAGTTTGTACCCCGTTGGTATCACCTAGTCACATTGAAAGAACTCGATATTTTGACAACAATATTAATGATAAATACATGAATGATAAAAAGAAAGTGAAATGTTTGGACGCTAACAATAGATGCTAGCGTTGACTATTGAAACAATACTGTATCAACCCCCACGAGATGTAACAATGTAGATCGATAGATATTAAACAAACACTAGATGTTTTTAACATTCTTTCAATGTGTTGTTATTTAAGACTTTTTCCTTCTTTTGTTAGTCAGTTGACTTTTGTAGAGCGAACAATTTATTTTATTTTTATTTACTATAAAGCAGAATGTATATTTTCAAAGAAGGGAAAACCTCTAGAAAATGGAAATCTTTTCAGAAAATCAAAGTATAATGTGTATTTTCTTGAGGTTTTCCCTTCTTTAAAAATACACGATCTTTTATCAATGTGATAGAATTTCGCGTAAAAGATTTCCCTTCTTGTGTTAATCAGTTAAATATTGTAACTAAATTCTACCAAATTTTACTATAAAGCAGGATGATTATTTTCAAAGAAGGGAAAACCTCAAGAAAATAAATAGCTTGAGTTTTTTTTTAAAGAATGAAAAACCTCAAGGAAGTTTGCATTAGGAAACAGCGTAAACTAGTCATGCGACATATCAAACTTCTTGATTTTGGATGGAGAGTATCCTTAAAATATATTTTCGCCTCCGGTGACCGTTTCCCAGGTTCTCCGGTGGCCACATCCGAAGATCATATTTGGCAAATTCCTGAAACCACTCTTGCGACATATCAAACTTCATGTTTTTTAAAGAGGAGTGTATAACTCATTTCCCCATCCAAAATCAAGAAGTTTGATACATCGCATGACTAGTTTACGCTGTTTCCTAATGCGGTTCCAGATGTGGCCACCGGAGATCGGTGGAACCGGTTCCGATGGGCCCTATGGTATTTAATATTATTCTAGGATTGTTTTGCATGGCTATTCATGGTAGAAGAAATCTTACCAGTTCACAATTGGATAAATCTGACACTTTTTCCAAAAATCCGGATCTTCCGGTGGCCTGTACTCCGGCCACCGGTCCGTGCAGTGCGATTTTTCATCGGATTATTGTTCCTGGTGCAAAAACGAAGCTTTTGGTGTATAGCGATCGATGGTTTGCGCGAAATCATGTTGCGGTAATTTTTTGGGCCCTTTTTTCCCACTGTGCAACGGCTCGAGAAGCAATCTCAAAACCGTCAGAACCATTTCCAAAATTTTGGAAAACGGTATTCGGTGGTCTTCAGAAGAGATTTCCCTTCTTGGGTTAATTAGTTGCCTTTTGTGACTAAATTCTACAAATTTTATTATAAAGCCGAATGATTATTTTCAAACAAGGGAAAACCTCTAGAAAAAAAAGCTTTTCAGAAAATCAATGTATAATGTGTACTTCCTTGAGGTTTTTCATTCTTTAAAAATACACTCAAGCTATTTATGTTCTTGACAGGAAACATTGATTTACTGAAAAGCTTTTTATTTTCTTGAGGTTTTCCCTTCTTTGAAAATAATCATTCTGCTTTATAGTAAAATTTGGTAGGATTCAGTCACATAAGTCAAATGATTAACAAAAGAAGGAAAAAATCTCACATAACAACACATTGAAAGAATGTTCAAAACATCTAGTGTTTGTCTAATATCTATCGATCTACATTGTTACATCTCGTGGGGGTTGATAAATTATTGTTTCAATAGTCAACGCTTGCTTCTATTGTTCATGTCCGAACATTTCACTTTCTTTTTATCATTCATGTATTTATCATTAATATTGTTGTCAAAATATCGAGTTCTTTCAATGTGACTAGGTGATACCAACGGGGTACAAACTAAATAATTCTTAACCACAAGTAAGCGAGTAGGCCTCGTAGTAAGCAAGATTCCATTCATTCTCATATCAGGTCATACAAAAAACTAATTTTCCGGGAAATGTCCATTCCGGGAAACGTCCATTCCGGGAAAATTCATTCCGGATAACGTCCATTTCGGATAATGTCCATTCCGGATAACGTCCATTCCGGAAAACGTCCATTCCGGATAATGTCCATTCCGGAAAACGTCCATTCCGGGAAATGGAATTCCGGAATTTGTCATAGAATCCCAGACTGTTGATTTTCTGTAAGTTACAGCAACTTTACATAAAACCTGTAAGTTTAGTGTAAAACATATGTTAAAACTAGGAATATTCTAATTTAGACCTAAATTGTGCATGTTTGCAAAAGTTGGTAATTTTTGTTTACAAAACAAATGATTCATACTGCAGTAAGTGATCTTCAATTTTGCTAAAGGAAACCTTGTACGAAAAAACTAAACCAATAATTTAAACTTAAAGGTGATTTCAGTGACTGTGATAATGCAGGGATCAATCTCCCTAAAAGCATTTTTTTAACAATTGATTTTAAAAATAGTTGGATGATTAATTCAACGTCAAATGCGTAAAGTTTTTGTAGATGATAAGATTATCATGTTAAAATCATGTATACAAAATAATGTTTTGAATAAATTTAAATTGTTTTCAATACACATAAAAACGAAGTAAAAAGATTTTTTGTATATTTTCCAGTACTTTTTAGAAAAAATTGTGTAACCAGAACATTTAAAAAATCCTTGTAGGTATGTATTCGGCGTTGCATTTTTTCGAGGTTGCAGGTTCGATAGTAGGAAGTTCATGTTTTTCACACGTTTATTAATTTTCAATTCAATCAAACTGCCCAAAAACGTGTTACAGAATCGCAATAAAAAAGTTTAAGGATCAGTTTCATGTAGAATCTTATTTATTTACATTTATGCAGATACGCAGCAAAATTTTGCGAATCCCGGTTGGGTGCATGCTTTCAGTCGTAAAAAAAAATCTCGATCACCTGTTTGAAAGTGAAGCTGTGAATGAAGTACGAGTTCCGGAAAACGGGCGGAAAATCTGTCAACTTCCCATCGTTTTTGTGTTTGCGCGCGCGTTCTGTCTCTCGGAAGCACGTGGCGACATTTTAAACAACGTGTATCACACAATAAAAGAAGATCACATATAATATTTGCAATTACGTTCGCCCGCGGGTTGATCTGTACTGTCGACAATGAATCCATACACACAACGAGATGATGCTGGGTGTTCTATTGTTTCCAGAGCAATTCTGGCGAAAATTCGAGTCACGAAAAGTGCGCACTGCTGCAACGACGACGATTCAGAACTTGTCACAGTGGTGATCGCGCGGGAAAAGCTCTCGGAAGCTTCCATCCCCGTGTCAGTTTCACCTCACCCTGGCCACACCTATGCTAGGGGTAATGGATATAATGACCGGTGGGTGATCGTCGTGAATAAAGTACACACACTCTGGAGAGTATACAAACGTACGTAAGTGACATAATAAAATATGTGACATGCAGTGATGAATAATTATATTTTCATACACATTTGTCTTTTTTTTTTTTTTCGTCCAATGGTTCTACACGATTGATAAAGACAGGCCGCGGAAACACAAAACAGTAGTGTGTGCGCGGAGATGCGCGCGCGTGAGAAGCAAAAGCTTTGCAAAAAGAGTATTTACCTGTTTGGAGCTTTGCTATCACAGATTTCAGTCATTTGTCGTTAGTCGGAGGATGAAGATACCTGTTCTGAGGTGCGCGAATTACAAAACATCTCCCTTTGCTCCGTTCTAAGAGCTACTGCGCTGCCGTGTCTTCCGGTGTCGTGTGTGATATGTGATAGATGAGCAAGTGTGAAACACAGAGGGAAAACTCGGAATCCCAGATCTAAAATCTTGGGCGGCAGTCGTTTTGTTCTGGTCGTGCTCAACAAAACGGTTACGAGTTGCGCGCGCGTGGGTTCATCCTGTTTCACGGTGATACACCTGTTGGTGAGTGGTATTTAACGAAAGTTCTGGATCTCAACGGTTTTGTGATCGAGATGGATTGGAAAGTCGTTTAGTGATGGTTAAATTGAATGAAATAATATGAACAATTCAAGTGCAAAATCCGAGCGAAGAATGATCACAATCATTAATTAAATACCCAGTAAGATATTTGAGAATTAATTGGAGACATGCAAGAAAGCTTACGCTGTCCGCTTTGTATGCGGATGATTCTGGGTTCAATTCCCATCTGCTCCAACCTTCCATCGGATGAGGAAGTAAAATGTCGGTCCCGGCCTTGGTCGTTGTTAGGCCGTTAAGTCATTCCAGGTGTAGGAGTCGTCTCCATGCCATAAGTACAAACAACACACCAAGCCAAGCCTACTCCGTTGGAATCGCTGGCGGCGGTCGGACTCGCAATCCGAAGGTCGTCAGTTCAAACTCCTTTCTTCCTTGGAGTAGAAAGAGGTTTTGGGTGCTCTCCCCATTCAAGCCTTCGGACTCCTAGGTTCGAGCAGAATCTTGCAATAGAGACCACAAAAGACCCGGGGGTCGTTAATGTGGATGGTTTGATTTTTTTTGATGCAAGAAAGCTTGCACTGCTTCATAGTTACTGGACTTCGCAAACCTGGTCTCCTATCTGTACAAAAGTATAGCACGGCATGATTGTAAAATTGAGCTTTGTCATGCTCACGAGATACGAACGTTTCAGCCAATCCTGGCGTTTTTTTCTTTTGAAAATTTAGATATAGCACATAAGTAATAACAGAAACTAAGCCAGAATTGATTAAATCTGTATTTTTGAACGGAATTAATCTAAGAAATAGCCGACCGATTTTGCAAATTTCGTTTTGAAAAAACTTATTTTCCTGTCATCATGTAGTGACAAAATAGATATCACTGCAAAAAAAAGTTCTGTAAATTTGCTCTTTTCAATAATCGTAATACTTTGCAAAAGTGTTGTATGCAAACTCGTTGCTAAACTCGATTTTTTCAGCACTCGGCGTATTTTTCCAACTCGGCATTTGCCATTTTCTAACTATGTTCAGCGTAAACATTTCCCGTGATCCTAATCATTTTTCCTTCCCCGGTGAATGATGGAGATGGGAGCGGCCGGCAATGGATGGCTTTCATGGTGTTGCTTGTCCTGTCCTGGTGGAATGATCGGCTCGCGATCATCATATCTTCACATGACGAAATCCAGCCTACAACCCGCTAAGATCACTATCTCCATGCAAATGCGAACTCGACAGAGCCTTATTGGATAAATGTACAACTCGTGCTGAAAAATTCATCACTTTGAAACCTGTTGAAAAAAACTAATAATTCAGTCCAAAAAATTAATTGGAAGAAATTGTTAATAAATTGATAGAAAACTTCACGATTGGCGGTTTTACTGTTAAAAAAAAATGTCATAGGTCATTGGTTGATTCCCCGTTCTTTTCAAGTCAAGACAATAATTAGGGAGGGGGGGGGGATGTTGAGCCTGGTGGGTCAAATCAAATGCCGATATGTATCCTAGAGAGCGTGGGAAGCTCAACATTGCTCAACTGGAGAGTCTCACAGTACCATAAACTGCGGTGGCGTTGATTGGATTAAAGATTTTTTTAGACTGGTAGAGTTTATCTTTAAAATCTAATTGTTTGCTCTACACCATGGCCTTGGCGTTCTCTATTGCAATATTCCTACTCAAAACTAAGTGTCGAAGGTTGTTTTTAAATCATAGCTACCATCCACCCCAGAATTCGAACTGACTACCTTCGGATTTTTAGTCCAACTGCCGACCAGTGACTCTACCGAAGCATGGTTTATACTTTCCATGAAGGGGACTTCTACTCCTGGACTGACCTAGCTACCTAATCTCTAGGGTAGGCAGGGACCAACATTTATGTCAAAATTAAAATTGTGATTGTAATTTGATTTGGCAACGAAATCATGTTAATGTTCACTTTGTAGCAGGGCAAGGTATTCAAAATTCATGTTGAAAGTCAAAGTCCCAATGTTTTCAGTAATTCAATTTGACATGTGCAAAAAATATTAACGTCAAATGGCGCTTCTTATCATTACAATCTTAAAGCTTTGTATAAAAATTAAAAAAAAAAATGAAATGAGCTTTTCAAAAATGCGATAGTGACCCGTTCGTGTGCATCGTATGCTATATATCAAGCTATTCTGCTCACATCAGTTGATGCTTACATTAGGCACGAGCAGTATGGATTCTTTGTTGACCTTTCGACATTGGCCAATTTACATTGTTTTGCTTAATTTTTTGTTCATCCAAGGTCCATTGAAACGCGTTTTTCTCGGAACTTCAAAAACGGGTGTTAACGATCACGCGAAAATGTCACCAAATTTAAATTTGTTTAGTAGCAAAAGTGTGTGTTTTTTAATGCCCTCGATTCAGCTATTAAATAGTAGTGTATGCAACAAGTTGCAAAAAGAAGATTTTTTAAGCACGAGTCGTACATTCATCCAACGAGGTTCACCGAGATGGATAAATACGACGAGTGCTGAAAAAAATCAAGTTTTGCAACGAGTTCCATACAACTTTTTTTGCAATTTCGAAAAACACCCTTTGAGTGGAATTATAAGTCAAATGTTCATGTCTAGAGTTTTTTTTAATTGGTCCTATAATCATATGAAAGACAATAGCTTATAGGACCCTTAAAAAAAAAAAAACTCTAGATGTGGTTTGTCAATCAATCGTTTAAATAAAAAAAAAGTTGAATAGTATTACTTTTCGAAACAAGTGCTGAAAAGTTCAACTTTTCAGCATCCATTTCAGTGCTGAAAAGTAGAACATTTTTTTTTTTTTTTTTTCTCATAACTTATTTTTATTAGGTCCTTTTAGGTGCTGCGACCAGGTTAGGACCGAGGAACGATAATACAAAAAATAATAAAAAGAAGATGATCATTTTCCCGCGCCATGTGTCAACAAGTGTGCGATCACATCAATCTGTTCCTCGGGTGTCTTGCACTGCCTCAAGCGAACTCTATATTCTCGATAAATGGCCCACAGCTCGGACTCGCTGTACAGCTTCCGTTCGCCTGGTTGGTCCTTCGGGGTTGCACCGGCGCCGGCGCCAGAATTTTCTCGACTTCTTCCTGCGGGACGAGGATGCTTTTCTTCCGTCCCGACGGACGGCACCGCTCCAGGTAGCGGAGGAAAATCCGCCGCGGTGAACGCGGCTACAGCCGGAGTCTGTTTGTCCTTCTTCCATGCTGGCGGCTTCGGCGTGGACGCCTGCTGCCTCGACTGGATGAACTGCGCACGTTTGGGACAGCTGCGGTCCAGACCCTCGTGGGATCCAGAGCAGTTGACACACTTCTTGGCTTCCGTTTCTTCTGCTTTGCACTTTTCCGTGCTGTGGGCACCCCCACAGCTGCTGCACCTGGGCTTGAGATGGCAGTTACTGGTTCCGTGACCGAACTGCAAGCAGTTCTTGCACTGGGTCACGTGCGGTTCTTTGTTCCGGAAGGCCACCCACCGGACGACGACTGATCCCACTTTCTTTACCTTGCTACTCAACTCCTTGAGACTGGTGTGCCCCTTGGAGAAGAGTACAACGAAAGGTGTCTCATCGATGGCGGGGAGCTGCTGCCTCCGCTTGATGGCGTGAACTTCCAAGGCGTCCAGCTGATGTTCCGACTTGAGCAGCTCCTTGATGTAATCCGGTTCCAGGTTCGGAAGACCTCTCATCACTACCCGGTGCGGTCTATCACCGCGCCTTCCGTAGGTGTAGAACTCCACCTTGTTCTTCTTCAGGTGGGCTTGCACCGTGTCGAAGTCGTCCCTCTTGAAGCACGTAATTTTGGTGCCGTACCGCGTCAGTTTGTGTTCCGGCTGGACATCACATGTCGACATCACCTTCGCAAGGCGGGCGAAGCTTGTATTTTTCACCACCAGCGGCGGTTGCTTCTTTTCCCCGGCCGACTTGCCGGATTCTGGTACCACGGGGGTGGATTTTCCTGCGGCTGGGTTCGCATTGTTGTTGTTGTTGTTCTCCTCCGCTAGCGGGCTGAACTTGTTGTTGCTGAGCAATTTTTTCACCTCCTGGCCATCGGCGACGGTGATCTCCTCCATAGCCTTCCTGCGCCGAACCTTGATAACGGGACGAAATTCGCCCCCGTCCTCTCCTCCTCCTTCGGAGTCTTCCACCTCCATGCCCGTCGCCGCCTGCGTTTTGGGTTGGAACCCGTCCGGCTTCTCCCACACACTTTTCTTCAAGGCCGCGTTCCAGTAGAACGGCCTTCCATCCTCAGTCCTGTGCTCCGTCCACACACTCTCCGCCGGAGCGGCCGCCGCCATGGCCGTCGGCGAAAGTTAAAAAAAAAACACCGTCAAAAACGCGCTAAGCTCCAATCAAAGGACACACGTCTGCTCTGGGCGAGCTGTCAAACTGGAATGAAAGTAGAACATTCCAGCATTTATTTTGAAAAGTGTAACTATTCTATTCTGTTATTTTTGGTAAAGAAAGGTAGGCTCTTTCGTCGTTCGATAATTACAGGAAAAGTATGTAGATTCACGGCGGAATTGCAAAAAAAAATCTGTTAAACATTGTAGAAGAAGAGTTAAGCTTATGACTTTTGAATCCTACCACATTAGATTTCAAATTTGAGTAGAGGCAATCCCGTCAGAATATGTTCGTACAATTACAGTTCTAGTTTTTATATGTCTTTTATACCTGTTTGCTGTTTTTGCTGAAAGGAAATTTAACAGACAGAGATACGAAAAGATTCTAGGAAGTTTGCAGATCTTTCAGGATATAAATTAACAATTACACCATTGTATAACAACAACATAAAATTAATGCAGTAAAACCAAAAACAAAAAAAAAAAAAACTCTGAAACAGACACATCATTTACTGTATGAGAAACACGTCAGTGTGGACCAGTACAAGCTGTCGGAGATGAATTGCGAATGATAATGGAAAACTTATCTGGTGCGAAGCATCTACCAACAACGTTTGTGTATTTATCACTGTTTTAATAAATTGTGAGCGAATGTTATTATGATGCTGTTATACAGTTCTGTTAACATCATTGTGACCATTATCTTGCCAGCCTCAGCGACATATTTGCTGCGACTTCACATTGTATGATTGAAGCAAGGCTGCGCTGGCATCTAATTTGCTTGATGATTGATATCGACATCTGATTGTGCCTTATCGCAGCTTGTAGCAGATGATGCATCAATTTCCTTGTTATTCATTTTTGGCTTCTGATGAAGATTCCTATCTGTTTGCTGATTTCAATTTGTGATAACAGACAAGAGCAGCTAATTAACGCTGTTAATTTGATCAAAATAATCCTTGAAACGGTGGCGGAATGTTTTAAAATCCCCTTTGATTAGATTACAAACCTCAATTTTGAGTAAATTAGATAACTGTGACAATTTGGGGGGCAATATTCGCAGTGTTATTTGATGTAACAGTTATAGGTATCATAAACTTTCGCAAAATCAATCTTTTGCAAAATCATCATATTCCCACTGAGGTTGGCGGAGTACTGCTCCAACGATTTGTCGCGAATTAAACGCGCATAGAATCGCAATGAAGTTAACTGCAGCGGTAGTCAAGGCCGAAGATGAAAGACCTCTACTTTGTCCGGTGCTTTCTGGTAGCGCCACCACCAAAGACGATGCGTCTACATTTAGGGTGGCCGGTTTGTGGAATTGCATATAAATTTACAATGAATGGAATATAAGCTCTTTCTTAGGCTAAATCATTTTAAAAATGAAATAGATTTTTCTTCATAACGAAACATCTTATACAAAATGAAAATATGGTAACCCTATCAAACATATGTGGTCCATTCGATACGGACCGGTGTCCACCAGTAGTTGTACCGGCCAATTGTGGACCGTGGGGAAGCTTTTATAACGTTTCCGTACTACTTAATTTATGTATTCTCAGACAGCCGGGACGACGTGCGTGGTATTTTCGATTGAATTGAGGAGACGGAGGGAAAGGTTCATTCAGACCATCATGCATCAGCTGGCTGGTGCGAAAATAATGCGAAAATTGCCATTCCTGAAACGTGCTGCCGTTCAATCATTATCGGTTGCATTGACGAGTTTTAAACGTGTGGGACACGAGCGTGCGTGATGGGATAAGTTATTACCAACTACCGGTTGTACGTAGGCGTGGCCGGAGGTTTATTGTAGTACCTACAATCTTTTTTGAGAATGTGAAGAAGTGCTTGTTTTTATAGGATAAGAATTATTTATAACACTCAACCTTTTCGTTTGTTCAAGTCTTACTGACTACGGTAATACCCAATTTGAATGATTGATGTTAAATCTTACAGTCCCAAGCTGCGCAAAATTGCGTCCTTAACACAAAATAGCCCAAAATGCAAGTGCGACAAATGGTGAAATCTTTTGCATACTTCTTAAATGCATGCTCTTTTTCGTTAAAAGTTTTATCCCAATGAATAGCGAGTTGGCTTAAAAATCGACTCTTATTTTTTTTACATTTTGGGTCAGGATCGGTAAAAGAATACAAAATAACTTGAAG
This sequence comes from Culex pipiens pallens, assembly GCF_016801865.2. Taxonomy (NCBI): domain Eukaryota; kingdom Metazoa; phylum Arthropoda; class Insecta; order Diptera; family Culicidae; genus Culex; species Culex pipiens. Next base: position 62,790,262 of record NC_068937.1, on the reverse strand, counting down.
GGGTAAAGGAGGGAAGGCAGAATGAGCCACCCTTAATTTAAGGATTTAAAATGGAATAAGACCAGTCTTTCACAACCGGTGAGGATTTTTCCAATGAGTATGAAAAGCAATTTTCTTTCGCAGTATTTGAAACTGTGAAATGATAGGTCCTTTACCCAGTTTTCACCCTGCTCCAGTTTTCACCATCCTAATGGATCTACATTTCACGCAACCAACTTAAACCAACTTTTGATTGAAATAGTTTCGTAGGGATTCCAATTCAATAATTTTTTACACTAACATAAACTTTTCTTACGCGTTGTTTACGTTAGAATCGTTTGTGGAGTATTTAAAAATATGGATTAAAAAAATCATTGCTTGAATTATTGTCTGAATTTCACGGTTAAACCAACCGTTTACTGATTTTTATAGTTTTTCATAATAGTTTTGAATAAAATAAAGTGGGCGTTTTCTGCGGTAGCGAAAAATAACGCGATCCAATTTTTGCCCAGGGCGACCAGGGAATAACTTCAAGCCAACATTAATTTTGATTCCTTGATTTCTAAAGTGGGCAAAAACTGGTTCCACGGATGGGCGAAAAAAGGCGCTTCAGGGCATATTCTTAAACATCAATATTCGTTTCGTTTTCGTTTTACGGAGCAAGGTGGGGGTCGCGGCCTCAAGTCAGTCCAAGTCCGGTTTCTTGTGGAAAAAAGGGTAGTGGCCGAACTAGTATTGCATACCAAATGAACACCACCGGAAGATATAGGGGATCGGGAGGGGGAAGCTGAAAGAAAATTAGTGTAGGTGTGAGTAGTAAGAACTTGGATGACTTGAGCAGTTACGTTAATCTAACTTCAAAACTGAATATAGGAAATCTGAAATTATGATTCAATCAAAAAATCAATTGAGATTTATACAAAGGGAACCTATGATGTATTTCAAATCTAATGGTAATCAAATAAATTAACTGGAAAATGAAAGATGAAAACTAACTTGTCAAGGGCATTTTTTCTGGACCCCGTCCTGTCGCGTCCGTCAGTAGTCTTGTCGTACACTGCAACTAACTTTAATTTAACTAATCATTTATGTCCAATTATTCATTTCAGAAAAACTAACTAACTTGAAACAACAACCTCAACTAAACTGTCTGAAAGTAACTTGAATCTCAAATCCCCGAAATTTTAATTACAAAGCCAAACATTTCTTTGCCTATTTTTAAAACCTGTCTTGCTGCTTCCAAAAACAATAAACATTAATGAAACGTTCATATTTTACAAGTTGAACACTCGTTGTTAAGATGACTATTTCGTGCCTTCCATTTCATTAGGGCACACAAGCTCTGCAAACAAGAGTGTATCCCTATCATATATCTTATGTAATTTGAGTGAAAGAGACACAATCCTGTTCACACCTGTGTGTCCTTTTGAAATGTCTCTATTTGATCGTCAAAACTCCAGTAGATCCTCGATTCGCAACAATGATCGATAAAACCATAATCCGAAAACCGTTAGTTCAACAGATTAACGAATTTTGTCCGATATCATTTCATTATTGATTGATCGAGACTCTATGGATTTTTTGACAATTCAGAATGGTTAGTATACCACTTCAATTGAAAGCAGAAATTCTGATAGCATTACTAAACTGGCTTACACATAACTGAAGTCTGGAATTATTAAACAACCTAGAAAAAGTTACAAAAAAACTAACTATTCCTCCCCATTATCAAACAGTTTTAAACCTGTTTCTAACAGATTTTACGAACAAGAATATTGAGACTCGAATAAAAAATTTCAATATCTTGTAATTTTACATATTATAAAAGCTGTGATTTCTATCAACACAAGTATATAAATATAAAATAAATGTGTGATATATATCAACATCGGAAACCATCTTGGCAAATAGCCCTGAAACGACGGCAACGTGTGGTTCCATCTCCAGGGATATTCTTAAACATCAATATTCTAACAAAAATCAACATTTTTATGGTAAAAACCTTATGAAAATTTAATTCTTTGCCAACGGTCTCCCTCACTTTTAATGAAAAATATTAAAATTTCATTGAATTTTCGATTCAAATGGTAACCAATGGGCTTAAACTCGGTCTCGAACTCTGGAAAGGTAGTTTAAAATTATTGTTTTGAATATTTAAAGTTTTTTTTTCAGAAACCGGTTACATAACATTTAAGGGAACATACCAAAGCGAAGTTCTAAAATTTGTTTAGTAGCATTATTCAAAAAGTGTTACTTAAGCGGTTTGTTTTGCCCCCATGCCCCAACTACTATTAAAAAATATAAAATATTTATTCTAGCCTTATTTCATAATCTGTTTGAAATTTGAAATTTTGAAATTAAACATGTCTTTATTGAACTTTCTTATAATAATTACATTTAATTAAATTCTAAGTGGTATGGCTAAATGCTCTTCATCTTTGTTGTATTTTTCGTTTTATTATTAACTGTTCAGATTAATTTATTTACTTCAAATTGTTTTACAATTTTTTTTGCATTGAATCAAATACATTTGGGTAAAAAAGAAAAAAAAAATCACTTTAACAGCTAATCCTAACTTAAAACTAAAAAAAAGTAATTTTATTGAAATATTCAAAATCATTAGAACGAGTAAACAACGAACTGTATTTTAAGATGAATCCTCCAAGCGTTCTAACTTGTTCCTGGCGAGTTTTGCAACCACGTAGAGTTGTTGTCATCTCGATGAAAATGTTCATAAGTTTTTGTGGTGAAAACAGTTCACTACTGCCTTCACCCGTTGATGCTGGTTGGTTTTCCCTCGGTTGCTGACTGAAGCCAGGAGGTGTTGTGTTCTCTGCAACTTTTTGCCGCTGATTCAACGGCAATGGCTGCAGATTTGGAACCACTCGAACAGATCCCGCTCCAGGTGACGTCAAAGCAGGAAAATCCACGTCCGTGTATGCTGGTGGTGTTTTGCAACGATTTGGTTGGTGCCTCGTCGTCGCTTGGTGCCGAATTTTTACAAACTCAGCTCATTTTGGGCAGCTCCGATTCTTGGTAGAATGGTCGCCGCCGCAATTGAAGCATTTAGCTTCGATGTTCTTGTTGATTGTGTTGCAAGCTTGAGTTTTGTGCTCACCTCCGCAGGTTGCACAACGACTCTTGATGAAACAGTTCCTTCCACCATGTCCAAACTGCAAACAGTTCGAACACTGCGTCACGTCCCGGTGCACTGGACGATAACGTTCCCAAGACACGATGATGTTGAAAATTGCCCGAACTGCTTTCAGCTCAGACGGCGTTGTCGACCCTTTCTCGAGATGAACCAGGTACAGTTGATCACGATACTTAATGTCCTTGTTGTGTCTCGTCATCTTGAAGACTTCGATCACGTTCAACTTAAGAGTTTTGAGCTCTTCTTTCAGCACACTCACATCCATGTGAGCAATTTTCTACGAAATCGGTCTTTTTTCTTCAATTTTAATTTTTGTATTTTTTAATTCGACTGAAACTTTTTTGGTGCCTTCGGTATGCCCAAAGAAGCCATTTTGCATCATTGGTTTGTCCATATAATTTTCCATACAAATTTGGCAGCTGTCCATTAGGGTGCCCAGAATATAGGACTTTTTCTCGAAACCTCGCTCCACAAGCTGAATATTGTTCCTTCAGCTATTTAAGGATAATGGGTCAAATGTGAGCAAAATCGGTCAACATTTACCCATTGATACTCGGGCATGAAGTTTGTATGGGAAAAATCGAAAAAATGTATGGAAAACCCAAGTTTCTTACGGTTTTGTCGGCATGGTGCGCTACTGCCATCCAAATATTCTCAAAAGTGAGATTCTCATTGAAAATTTAATGCTCTACAACTTTGTAGAACATATCAAAGCTGTAAAACTCGATCCTGAAAAGTTATTAGCGATTTAAAAATGTCATTTTTGTATGAAAAACATTTTTTTCACCAACTTTAGGCTCGGGTATCAATGGGTTAATATCAACCAAATTCGCTCAAAATTTGCAAAGATGCTTAAAATAACCCAAAAAACCGTTTTCCGCTTGTGGAGCAGGGGGTAATTTTTTCTGGGCACCCTACTGTCCATACAAAAATGATGTATGAAAATTAAAAAATCTGTATCTTTTGAAGGAATTTTTTGATCGATTTGGTGTCTTCGGCAAAGCTGTAGGTATGGATACGGACTACACTGAAAAAAAAATGATACACGGTAAAAAATTTTTATTGATTTTTTTATTTAACTTTTTATCACTAAAACTTGATTTGCAAAAAAACCCTATTTTTAATTTTTTTCATTTTTTGATATGTTTCAGAGGACATAAAATGCCAACTTTTCAGAAATTTCCAGGTTGTGCAAAAAATCATTGACCGAGTTATGAATTTTTTAATCAATACTGTTTTTTTTCAAAAAATAGAAATATTGGTCGCAAAATTTTTTCAACTTCATTTTTCGATGTAAAATCGAATTTGCAATCAAAAAGTACTTCAATGAAATTTTGATAAAGTGCACCGTTTTCAAGTTAAATCCATATTTAGGTGACTTTTTTGAAAATAGTCGCAGTTTTTCATTTTTGCCTTCCTCACTGAGGTAAGGCTATAATCCTGCTCGAAAAATAAACTTTTGAAAAACAGCTCGTAGACCTATATTTATGTATACCTATCGACTCAGGATCGAAAACTGAACAAATGTCTGTGTGTGTGTGTATGTGTGTGCGTATTCCCCGTGGTGCTCAAAATTCTTGCCAAGTTTTCTCGGCACTGGCTGATCCGATTTGAGTCAAACAAGTTGCATTCGGTCCGGTTTGGTGCCCCATACTGCACTATTGAATTGTTTGAAGATCCGATAAGTAGTTCAAAAGTTACGTATAAAAAAGTGTCAAAGTTGCGAATCGGGTGCTGGAATTTTGATGCCGGATCTCACTTAAATGCATATAAACTATGTCCGGATCCATCATCCAACCCATCGTTGGTTAGGTAATCAAAAGACCTTTCCAATGATTCCAAAACATTGAAGATCTGGCAACCCTGTCTCGATTTATGACCACTTAAGTGATATTTATGTACTTTTTTGATGCTGGACCTCACTTAAATGCATTTAAACTGTGTCCGGATCCATCATCCGACCCATTGTTGGTTAGGTAATCAAAAGACCTTTCCAATGAGTCCAAAACTTTGAAAATCTGGCAACCCTGTCTCGAGATATGACCACTTAAGTGATATTTATGTACTTTTTTGAAGCCGGATCTCACTTAAATGTATGTAAACGATGTCTGGATCCATCATCCAACCCATCGTTGGTTATGTAATCAAAAGAACTTCCTAACGATTCCAAAACATTGAAGAACTGGCAACCCTGTATCGAGTTATTACCACTTAAGTTATATATGTGTACTTATTTTTCTGGATCTAAAAAAATATCTGAAGTATGTGTCCAAACCACTCATATTACCCATTGTTGGTAAAAAGTGAGGAAGACATCAACCACATAGGTGGATAAAGTTAGTTTTTTTAAATTAGTGCACATGTTTGCACACTTTTGGAAAAAATATTTTTGAAAAGCTGAGAAAATTCTTAATATTTTGCTTCTTCGGACTTTGTTGATATGACCTTTAGTTGCTGAGATATTGCAATGCAAAGGTTTAAAAACAGGAAAATTGATGTTTTCTAAGTCTCACCCAAAAAGTCCATAATTTTCTAATGTCGATATCTCAGCAACTAATGTTCCGATTTTCAATGTTAAGATATGAAACATTTGTGAAATTTCCCGATCTTTTCGAAAACAATATTTTCAAAATTTTCAAATCAAGACTACCATTTCAAAAGGGCCAAACATTCAATATTATGCCCTTTTAAAATGTTAGTCTTGGTTTCAAAATTTTGAAAATATTGTTTTCGAAAAGATCGGAAAATTTCACAAATGTTTCATATTTTAACATTGAAAATCGGACCATTAGTTGCTGAGATATCGACATTAGAAATGGATGGACTTTTTGGGTGAGACTTTGAAAACATCAATTTTCCTGTTTTTAAACCTTTACATTGCAATATCTCAGCAACTAAAGGTCGTATCAACAAAGTTCCCAAGAAGCAAAATATTGCGAATTTTCTCAGCTTTTCAAAAATATTTTTTCCAAAAGTGTGCAAACATGTGCACTAATTAAAAAAAATTAAAAACTGCGACTATTTTCAAAAAAGTCACCTAAATATGGATTTAACTTGAAAACGGTGCACTTTATCAAAATTTCACTGAAGTACTTTTTGATTGCAAATTTGATTTTACATCAAAAAATGAAGTTGAAAAATTTTTGCGATCAATATTTCGATTTTTTGAAAAAATCAGTATTGATTAAAAAATTCATAACTCGGTCAATGATTTTTTTGCACAACCTGGAAATTTCTGAAAAGTTGGCATTTTATGTCCCCTAAAACATATCAAAAAATAAAAAAAATTAAAAATAGGGTTTTTTTGCAAATCAAGTTTTAGTGATAAAAAGTTAAATAAAAAAATCACTAATTTTTTTTTACCGTGTATCATTTTTTTCCATCGTGGTCCATATCCATACCTACAACTTTGCCGAAGACACCAAATCGATCAAAAAATTCCTTCAAAAGATACAGATTTTTGAATTTTCACATATCATTTTTGTATGGACAGCTGCCAAATTCGTATGGAAAACTCAATGGACAAACTAATGATGCAAAATGGCTTCTTTGGGCATACCGAAGGCACCAAAAAAGTTTCAGCCGGATTAAAAAATACAAAAAAAATCGAATGACCGAAATCCTAGAGAACTGCTCATGTCGTACAGGCCTCGGAGGACCTGTTTCATGGGGCGTTTACCTGGATCGTCATGGCTGTAGTATTCAATCTTGGTGTTGTTCAGGAAATCCCGAACGTAGTTGTAATCATTTCTGGTAGGTAGCAGAATTTTGTGTCCATCAGCACACAAGCGAATGGAAGCTCGTAAAGCACCAGATTTGATAAACCCGGTCAGCCACTTTCGCACCGAATCCGATGATGATGTTTTCACAAAAATGGGTGGCAACTTTTCCCGTCGTTCAAATTCTTCTTTCTCGCTCACGTACACAAGGGGGTAGCGAACTGGTTTCCAGACGAATTTTGAGCGTCCTTGCTCAAACTGCCTGGCTTTGCAGGTAGCGCTTCGGCATTCTTTAGCTTCTTCAAATCTGCCGATTTTGCTGGTGAGGACCGCCTCTTTTTCTTGCCGTGAGGCATTTATTGCACTTTTTAGCACTTTTTTTGGTTTGTGAGGGACGCACGTCTGACTCGCTGCTCTACTGATCGCAGCCTCGTTTTCATAATCTGTTTATTTTTCATTGTCACGTGTAATCAACGTCGTTTTCTAAAAAAAAAAAACAACTAAACAATCAAAAAGTGTCTGAATACATTTGATTTCCCGATCAGAATCGCATTGAAAATAAAAGAATCAGAACAAAAAATGTCAATGAAACCTGCAGAAGCAAATTCTCGCCTAAATTCCTCGAGAGAAAAGTCGTAATTCCTCGCTGTAAGTTTGATTCTAAGATCTGTCTGGGCAGAGTACCTTGCTGATGCTTTCGCTGCTGGCTCTGTGTTCCATAAGCCTAATGTGGCTGATTTACATTATCTGTCACAGACTGTGATAGAAGTATTGTCTCCGCGTATCATGCAATTAGCATTTCCGGTGGTACATAAGCTAACATACACGTGATTGTGGAGAGTCCGTTGATGTTTTTTGCTCTCTCCCAGCTCCCAGCATTGGATTTATTCATGATGTGCTTCCAGAGCAGCAGTTGTTTTGTCGGGGGGACGAGGAGGGTGCCTCCACCCACCTGTTCCCTGTTCCCTCTGATTTACCTGTGCCCAATGATCCACCCACTAAGCTACCACCGCCGCTAAAGATGAATGGAGTGCGGCGAAAAATGGACAGAAAAGCGACTTCGTTTACGACAAAATAATGGCCAAACGACTTAGTTTTGGGGGGAAATTACTCGCGTATTAAATTTGTACACATTTTCGCCGGCTCATCGGTTGGTGTTGGTGTTCATGGATTGCGATTTAGAACAATTGGCATGGGTCAGCGCAGGTGGCAATGTTGTTCTCTGGTTAATGTGGTTGATGATTGTTGGTGCTTGCTTGTTAGCATTTCAGCTTGTTGTTATTATCAGTGGAAACATGAGCCATTTTGTGTTAATTTTAGAAAGCGAATCGCTTCAATTTGGTATGGTCTGAAACTGCAAGAAAACTAATCATTTTACATTTTTTTGGTAAACCTTTCCTCTGGAGCAAAAAGTTTGAAGATCTGGCAGTACTATATTAAAATTTAAAAACTTATGATTTGTGGAACTTTTTGAAGCCAGTAATTTTTCTAGTAAATTTTAATGGAATTAACGTCTTTACCTTACACTTCTTTGATGTAAGAAGATTTCTTTGATGACCTAAAAAGAAAAGTTGATGTTTGCAACTTACAAAATCATTTGTTTTATTCTACAGATGTAACTGAATCAATAAATCACAATGCACGGAGGATTCGATCCCGATAAGGTAATTTTACCTTTATAAGAGCATGTTTGTACTGATGTTAACAACTGTATACTTCTATTTACAGAACGACTCAGCATCGTTACGAGACAAGGTGCTGCTATCAAAGAGTGAGAAATGGCGCATTCTGAAGAACATCACGACGGTGTCGTTTGCGTTCATGGTCCAGTTCACCGCCTTCCAGGTCAGTTTGAATATTTATGCTGAAATTGACGAATTTGTGATGAACTTGAATTTTATTTTCATAATTTATTTTCACAGGGAACAGCTAACCTGCAGTCGTCGATCAACGCCAAGGATGGCCTCGGAACGGTATCGCTGAGTGCAATCTACGCGGCCCTGGTCGTGTCCTGTATCTTCCTGCCCACTCTGGTGATCCGAAAGCTAACCGTCAAATGGACTCTCTGTGTAAGCATGCTGTGCTATGCGCCCTACATTGCTGCCCAGTTTTACCCGACGTTCTACACGTTGGTTCCGGCGGGAATTCTGGTCGGTTTGGGTGCCGCTCCCATGTGGGCCAGTAAGGCCACCTACTTGACCCAGCTGGGGCAGGTGTACGCGAAGATCACCGAACAGTCGGTGGAGGCCATCATCGTGCGCTTCTTCGGGTTCTTCTTCCTGGCTTGGCAGACGGCTGAGCTGTGGGGAAATCTAATCTCCAGTTTGGGTTAGTAATCTTCACTTAGTTGTACGGTTTAAGTCTAGACTAACCTCCTTGTTGTACATGCTTTCAGTTCTATCTAGCGGTGCCCACGGAGGCAGCAGCGTGCATGATGAAAATGACACCTTCACGGACTCGGCGCTAGACAAGTGCGGTGCGAACTTTTGTGTGGTTGAAACCGACGACAATGCCAACCTTCAACGTCCACCAGATTCGGAGATCTTCGAAATTTCCGCGATCTACTTGTCCTGTATTGTCGCGGCTGTGATCATCATTGCCCTGTTCATGGATCCCCTGTCTCGGTAAGTCTTACTTACAAGGCACTCTCTTAACTTCGCAGATTTGAAAATTCTGAATCATGCTTACTTCCAGCTATGGTGAAAAACGACGAGGATCGATCTCGGCCGTTGAAGTTTCCGGCGTGCAACTGCTGACCGCCACCTTCAAACAGCTGAAAAAGGTCAACCAACAGCTGCTGATCCCGATCACGGTCTTCATCGGTATGGAGCAAGCCTTCATCGGAGCCGAGTTCACCCAGGCGTACGTGTCCTGTGCGCTGGGAATCCACCAGATTGGATACGTCATGATCTGCTTCGGCGTGGTGAACGCCATCTGCTCGATCATCTTTGGCTCGATCATGAAGTACATTGGCCGCGTGACGATTATCATTCTTGGTAAGCGGTTCTTCAAAATAGGAAAGTTAAAGCAAGCCTAACAATTGCATATCCTACAGGTGGTCTCGTTCACGGAGGAGTGATCATTTACTGCTTGTTCTGGAAACCCCACCCGGATCATCCGCTGGTGTTCTTCGCCATTGCTGGACTTTGGGGAGTCGGAGATGCGGTTTGGCAGACTCAGATCAACGGTATGTGGTTATCCCGGCAATGTTTTGTCAACGCGAAATCACCTGCGTTTAACTTGCAGGTATCTACGGTGCGCTGTTCCGGCGAAACAAGGAAGCGGCGTTCTCGAACTACCGGCTTTGGGAGTCCGCAGGTTTTGTGATTGCGTACGCGTACTCTACCCAGTTGTGCGCTCGCATGAAGCTGTACATTCTGTTTGCTGTGCTGGTGCTCGGCTTTGTCGGTTACGCCATCGTGGAAATCAGGCAAATGGCCAAGGTTAGTGAACATTTCAAATCAATGACCATATGCTCCACATGCGGATGAAAGTTTTTGGGCGTTGATAATCAAGTTGAAGTTGGTGAAACCATGAATTTCAAAAGGCAGAGAGCATTCAATTTTCTAAAAACCGAAAATTTGGCCAAGTCAAGAATACTTTTGAGATCAGCGACCCTAAGTAAGGTATTTTTCAATGATTTGGAGTATGTTGTACTTTTGACAATGGAACATTTAATTAAATCCATTTGTATTCGTAGATAATCAGTTAACAACATTTTTATTGGAACCTTATAAGTTTTTGATGTTCCTATTTAGTATAATTTTCACTGTAATTTAACGAAACACAAGCCAACAAAACTAAAAAAAAGTAATTGCAAATTTTCAAAAAAGGGTGAAGCATAACCCACCAGCAGTTTCTCAAATGTGAAGATTTGGATAATCCGACTACAGCTCTACAAAAAGATCCGCCGCAACCGACATCTACTCCGACTTCTACATCGACAATACTCACAGCAGCTTTGGCTGGTGAAGATCAAGCAACCTCGATTTCATCACGCTTAGTTTTTTTTAATGCCACCTTTTTACTTGAAATATCAAGTAATTTGCAGCTTTGACCGTGCTACGTAGCCCAGTGATAATGCTTCCGCTTCGTAAGCGGTAGATCGGGGTTCAAATCCCGGCTCGGATGAACACAACTGATGATCTTTTCCCTTCTGGATTCGATTGCTTAGTAAAAGGAAGGTAGTGTATTGTTACAAACTGGACCTTATCAAGACACCTTAGGACAACCTATGGAATGTTTACATTGACCATAACATGTTAACATAAAGTTGATTAATAAACTGTCACTGAATCCGCTTTGTAAATGCCGGCCCCGATATTTTTCATGGGTGTTCCCCCCAGGAACAGGGAAAGATTTACTTTTTTTTTAATAATAATTTTGCAAATTCACACTTGAAATACAGTGCCATCCCGTTTTTGGCAACATCCAAATTAATTTGATATTTTTGGTCTCTTAATTTTTTCAAAACATAAGTTAATTAGTTATTGCTCAAAGCATAATTATTGTTAATGCAAATAATATTAAAGCAATACATGTCTCATGGTGAGAAACATTGGAAAGTGATAAACATTGAATAAAGAAGATAATTAACGAAACAATTGTGCACTGTATTCCTTCATTTCCCCGGCGGAATACAGTGCAAATATGGACATTTTTCATGTTTCTCACCATGAGACATGTGTTGCTCTAATTTATACGTTTACCCTCCTTCTGGGTCAAAAACTAGAAATTACTGCAAATAATATGTTTTATCACGAATCAATTTTTTTTTTGAAAATCGAAAAATCATCTATTTTGTTCAAATATTCCCTTAAACCACACCCGTCATAATGAAGGATTAACGATGTTTATTGATGGTTCTCACACACATATAAGTAATATATATTCTTCAAAAACTTTTGCGTCCACCTCGGGATTCGAACCGGTGACCTCTGGATTGTGAGTCTAATGCGCGGTCCGATTGATCCACACAGGCAGACGACATAAATTCATTGGCTACTGATCCGCATATTTGGATAAAAAATGATGACGTGGAAATTGGGACTTCCAAGTTAACTCAATCCGAATTCTGAAACGGAATCTAAAAATCACTTCCGTGTTCGAACCGGTTGTTGCGTTTGAAACGGAATTTGTGTACGATTCTAATTAGAATCCGTTTCAGAATTCGGATTGATTTGACTGGGTTATCTCTACCGCATTGTTAACTATTATTCAGTTTACTCGAAAATTGGATTTATCATATTTATACTAACTCATAAAAAAACAACTCTTTTCAGGAGCGACGATTGAAGAAGCTGGACGAAACGCCCAAGCAGCAGCAAACCGAGGCAGAGCGCAAGGAAGCCGAGGAGGATGACGAAAAGGACGAACTGGAGGAGGACATTGTCGTTACCCATTTGTAGTGTGTGAACAAATGTTAGAGGGACGTGCAACGGAATGTTTCTATAGAAGCATTGTTAAAAATGATTCCTATTTAGCGTTTAATGTTGATTGATTGTTTAAGGTTTGCGTTGCATCTGCAAATTTCAGAATTTTTGCGCTGCATAAAGTTGAGGCATTGTCTGGTTGACTTAATGAGTTAATTGGTTTTAGCAAGAAAATTTAGCAGAAAAAAACCCATAAGTCAATCGGGTGATGTTTTAGCTAGATTTTAGTTACAACATAGATTAGGACAGAACTAGGAGATTTACTGCACACTTTGTCATGCACCTCTAGTGTAAATATCATTTAATTCATAACAGAATAGCAGTTTGGTTTATCCATCTTTACTTCAGTTAACATCCTCCCTCATGCAGTAGTAAAACGGTCCCCTTCAAGCAAGACACGTGTGCAGCAGCAATTGAAGCATGTTGATTATTATTCAAACAGGAACTTCAAAATCAATAGGGTGGTAACTAGATCTCATCTCAGCAGCAGAAACTTCACTTTCTTAGAGCTTTCTTACAAAGTGCATTATTATTCATGCATCCTGATGGAATTTCAAACTCGCAAGGCCAGATTACCAACGATGTTATTGATAACGGATATTTAAATAGAATCCTTCTGTACCCAACCTTAAACATCTTTCCATTTAACAGAGAAAAATATCATTTTTTTACTTTACAGACTCATTTATTTTTCACTTGTTTGTTGCTTTTCTTTCCATCTTGTCTCATGTACAATAAAATCACTTATCGTTTTCCTCTCGCATACAATATCTTTGTGAGTTGTGTTGTGCTCTTTCACTTCTCCTCTAGCACAGTGACTGTTACGGTAGGAGTGCTCTCCACCACCAATCTCTGTTCCATTTACCCCCTTTCTACTCATTTACACACCGCATTGCTCCGGAAATGGAGCGCACCGCGGAACAAACACGAATGGTAGCAGCATGTCCGGCACCTGGCCGTGCGCCATTTTTTTTTCTCCTGCTTCGTTCTCTTCGCATTACTGTTCGGTTGAGGGCGCACAAAGTTTCTTGTTTGTTGCCTGTACGTTCATTCCATTGTCCTCTCTTTTGGGTTCATCAATCATCATCACATCACTGAACAGTCTGTGGTGGTTTGTCCTTAGTCGCAGAATTTTTTTTTTCAGTAATACTACATTTGAAATTGGGCATTGGGTGCTGTTAAAGGCTACTTTTTTTTACTTTTGAAAGAGCATTGTTGAAAACTACTGATTGATATTGACGAGGAAAGTATTTCGAATAAATTGACAATCTGAGAAGTGATTAACTATCTGAAAATTACATATTCAAGAAATTCAAAATAAATGCAGACATTGAACATTCAAATATATATATATCGATATTTCGATATCGATGTGTGAGCCGGGACCGTGGTTTAGGGGTAAGCGTGATTGCCTCTCACCCAGTCGGCCTGGGTTCGATCCCAGTTGGCCCCGGACTAACCTAAAAAGGTTAGGTCGTTAGCTCAGTCTAGGTGTAGGAGTCGTCTCCCTGGGTCCTGTCTCGGTGGAGTCGCTTGTAGGCAGTTGGACTATCAATCCAAAGGTCGTCAGTTCGAATCCCGGGATGGATGGAAGCTTGGGTGTAAAAAAGCCTTCGGACACCTAGTTTCGAGTAGGAATCTCGCAATCGAGAACGCCAAGGCAATGCTGTAGAGCGAATAATTTGATTTGATTTTTTCGATATTTCAATACCCAATACCCAATATTTCATCTCATGCATAGACAAACAAACGCTGAAAGTTTCATCCAAATCGGAGCACCTCGATACGACCTCTAGAACAAACCGAGCAATATTTACAAATACTGCCTCTTAAGCCTGCCAACCATATTTCTATACTTCTTCGCAAAGATTTCTGTCAAATTTTTCTGTTAAAATACTATGTCACCCTAAAATTTAATAAAGCTCAGGAATCATCCATAAATTACGTGGACTCTTGGAAATCTTAACAACCCCCCTCCCATCTCCCCAATTTTTGTGGACAATTGACCATACAGATATTTTTTTTATATGGAGCGTGGACCATCGCCATTTTCGGATCTTCTCCGTGAACGCCTCCATTAGCTCTAAAATTTAAATTGATTTTTTTTACTTAATTGTATTCGATCCAATGCAAAAATGTAAAACAGTTTGAAGTAGATAAATGAATGTAAACAGTTGATAATAAAACGAAAAATACAACAAAGACGAACAACATTTTTCCATACCACTTAGAATGTAAATGAAATGTATTTATTATAAGAATGTTCAATAGAGATATATTTAATTTTAATTTCAACTCTAAAAATGGTCTGGAATTGTTTTAGCCAAGACGGTGGTCAAAATGCGGCTATAGAGTAAATAAATTTAAAACTTTTTTTTTAAATATAACAAGAAAATAATCACTGAAAATGTTCTAACTTGAGGTCACTGAAGTCGAGTTTGACTTTGAGAAAAAGCTCATAAGAAAATTTAGGCTCATCGAAACTTCGGAAGATCTTGTATAAATTAAACTGAAAAATAAATTAAATACGATTGAATTGCTGGAACTTCACAACATAAAAAAATATGTGGGAATGCGTAAGGATGGAGAGCCCGCTCCGTTTTTACTCACGACTTAGATTTATGCTCATCGAACCACTTGATTGTGTTGTGATGATGACGATGATGCCGAGAGCTATAGCACAAACTACGCTGCCCTATTGTTCGTTTGTTGTTTCGCTATCACGTGACACTAGTTCTAGCTTCGAATTCGTTTCATTATTAAATTGGTTTAAGTTTCTCAAAATCGATCTCACGTACTCGAGTAAAATTGTACAAAAAATCTTCTTAAAAGAAATCTCATCTACCTTAAATGTAGTACGTTTTATCTGCATACATTTTTTTTCTTTCTCTCATTTGTTTTGTTCGTTACTGCTCTATGTGTGTGTGTGTGAGTGTGTTTGCTTTTTTATCTCTCTGTCTCTATATCGATATCTGCTCTATACTTTTCTTTTATTTGTTTAGCTATGTATATAAACGTATTTTCTTCCCTTTTTTTAGTTTTTTTATCATAGTACTCTGTTGTTTTGTTTTGTTTAAAAAATAAAATATTAAATAGTGTTTTGTTTCCGTTTTAAGTTAACCTTTTATTTCAATTTTTGTCGTTAGTTGCTATTACTTTAGCTGTTCGCTTTCTTTCACTGACTATAAAAAATCATGCGCTATCCCTTCTTCTTGTTCCTCCTTCTTTCCGCGTTTTGTTTTGTTTGTGTGTGTGTCTATTATTAATTTGATTTTTTCCTAGTTGAATGTTTGTGATACAGTGTTTGGTTAGTTTGGGTTTATCAAGGTGAAAGATGTGAGCAGAAGTTAGTAAGTGAGTGTGTGAGAACATTTTCTATTTCCAGGTGAGTTCTTTTCCTCTCTGCTAGTGAGCAAGTAAACGTTTGATTTGTGTGAGCTAAGTGTGATTCTATTTAGTTTTTGGTTCGATTCACCTTGAAAAGTGAGTGGTTTGGGAGGTGAACGTGTGTGGTGAGGGGAAAAAACGTGTCGAGTTTGTGAAAGATTAAAGTATTTAGAGCAAAAGAACTATTATCATTTAGCTAGATTTGATTCATGTTAGTGAATTTAAGATTTGTGTTATGTTCTGCCAGTGAATGATATCTTCGTTGGTAGTATTTGTGCATTCTAAGTTGTTCGTGTTGGGTATGGTTTACGAATGATGATGAAGGTGTGCCAGCTCAATCCAGTATTATTGAGTCCGTCCAAATGATGTTTTAAGTTGTTCCTAATAATTATTCGAGACAATTGCTTAGTCGATTTCACATTGAAAAACGGATAATCTCGATTTTTGAGCACGTAGATAAAATCTCCACGAATGTGCGCTTTATAAACATTCAAGTTGATTAATTTGTATGAAGTGTGTTCGTTGTGACTTCTGAAGCGTGAAGGAAAGGCAGAACTGATGGTGAATCGCAACGAAGGGAAAGAAGTTTTCTCGACAGTTAAATAGGTAGCTACGTTAGGAGTACGAGATTGATTTGTTTTTTTTTTTTTTGTGAAATTTGAACTAATATCACCGTGTTTTGTTAAGTGAATTGAACGCAAAACCTGTAGGATCTGGCAGTGAACATTTTGTTTAATTTGAAAACATTATTTTTTTCATCAGTTGGTTTTGAACCTGCTAACGAAAAATACACATATTCTACAACAAAATCTCAACTAACCTAACGAACATATTAATCCTAAAACGTCATCGCACCTATCATGTGACGCAAATTGATTAAATGCACCGTCCTCTGGTTTACCACATACTAAAGATCCATTCACGCTTCCAACTCGATAGTAACATTACTTTTCAACAATGATCTAATTACAACGGTATAACTTTTTCTAGGTGTTGTGTGCTTACTCTTGGGGCAAATACAAAAAGAAAAACTGTTGTTGTCCAAGATAACCTCAATTAGACGCTCGAAAATCTCTACAGCAAGTTTAAAACGTTAATAAAATTTTAAACAGTTCAGTCCTCTCAATAAACAATGGAAACAAGACACACTTTTTTATATTCTCTGCTGGTTCTTCTACTTTTTTGTGCTCCTTCAATGTTAAACCACTTGAGAGGAATTAAAAATACTTTATAAACTTTCTCCTGTCTACAACCTCCACCGTTCACGCGTGTTGAACGGCCCCAGTTTTTTCCTTCTTCTCTAGTCTATCTTTTATTTAGTCCTTCCCGTCCCACTCGGCTCTCTGATATAGATGTTGTGGATCCCGCTGGGTGTTAAATCTTCAGGCCTTGTCTTCCACGGGAGTGAAAAAACCGAAGAACAAAAGCAAGAAGCAGCGCTTTACCGCAGTAACAACTCCGGGCCAAGGACGACGACGACGACCACCAAGAATATGGGTAGCGGGTAACGGGTGCTTGATTATAACACCGGTTTGGCAATGTACGGTTTTGCAGTGGTCGTCGCAATCTCCGACATCTTGATATCGATCGGTACCCGGGTGTCGTACAGCGTTGGTGCCTGCAGGATGATGCCGGCCGTTCCGAACACCACCGCGATGGTGAAAATCCACAGAAACAGCCGATCCAGCACCATCGCCACAAACTTCCAGTCTTCCTTTACCTGCGGAGAGAACGAATGGAAATATTCGTAGATGAATTTGGCGATTGTTCGGTTTTGAAATATAAAAATAAAAGAATTAATATATCTCCGTGATGAAAAATTTAAATTGTGTACTACAAAGTCATCGCCTTCCATTGCAGGGGGCTCAAAAGTATGGGTTTAATAAGCCTAACCTCCAAATATGAACCCGAATGTTCAATAAAGCTATGAACACGATTGTCCGTTCGACGCAGTGGTTAACGCAGAACGCTGTGCCAGTTCGATTTTTCCATCAACTGTCAGTCAAACAATCTACAGGGGTTGCTTTGTTCAATGGTCGATGACTGGCAGGCTATGATGACAGGCGCAAAATTTTGCGTTTGCGTCCAGGCCTGACGGACAATCTTGTTCTTACCTTAACAATCAACTTCGTGACAGTGGAATGCAATCTGAAGCTTAAAATCCTCTGACCTTCATTCTTAGTTTTTGCTCGAAGTATGAATGACACCTTAACGCCTATCATGATCATCATTACGAAGCAACCGTCACTAAACGCACACACGAAGTTGAAACGGTCAAAACCGAATTCAGCAGTCAAGCAACCCGACTTGAAGTAAACCGCTCTTTCTCTAACTTCTCTCTTTTTCTTCCTCGTGCGGTGCTGTGTGGCAATCATTTGAACACACAAGATTTAAGAAGATCTAGAGTTTTTTTTAAATAGGTCCTTTAAACATATGTGGCAGTGCGTGGCCGAATGGTTACGCTGTCCGCTTTGTAAGCGGATGATTCTGGGTTCGATTCCCATCTGCTCCAACCTTCCATCGGATGAGGAAGTAAAATGTAGGTCCCGGCCTTGGTTGTTAGGCCGTTAAGTCATTCCAGGTGTAGGAGTCGTCTCCATGCCATAAGTACAAACAACACACCAAACCAAGCCTACTCCGGTGGAATCGCTGGCGGCGGTTGGACTCGCAATCCAAAGGTCATCAGTTCAAACACTGGGATGGAAGGTTCCTTGGAGTAGAAAGAGGTTTGGGTGCTCTCCCCATTCAAGCCTTCGGATTCCTAGGTTCGAGGAGAAACTTGCAATAGAGACCACAAAAGACCCGGGGGTCGTTAATGTGGATAGGGGCGGGACTTAAAATGTAAAATGGCTCTTCGGTAATAATGGTCACATTGTGGTAGATATTGGAGTCATCCGGATTATCCGAAGAACCAGTTTTTTATAATGAGTGGCATATACCACTCTAGTTTGTTATCGAAACCAACAAATAGTTTTACTGTGAATACAACTCGTCTCTTTGTATTCACAGTAATGCATTCTGCTAAAACGCTCAACCAAACCACAAATAGTTTTAATATCGATCAAAATCAGATCTAATGAAGGCGCTTGAAGTGTTTCAATTATCTTCAGTTTGAATTTCCTTATGTAATAATAGTATTATGCCAAAAAAAATCATTCGTGGACAATGATTACTATCAGTTTTTGCTAGGTAACGAATTTGCGGGAGTGCTTTATCCCTTTAGCAAACTGTATCAATCACGACAACTACACTGGTCGAGCTTTAGTAAATTAATGATCTGTCTATATAAAAACACCATTCGTCATAAAATACGAAAGTTTTTCCTAGCTCAACATCCCGCCAATTGAGCATAGTCATAGCCGCAGGATCAATGAAACATTATTAGCGTGCAAACTTTTTTACTCAATCATCTCCTCTGACCCACACCCACGTAGTACCATAGGGTGAATGAAAACATCTTGTGGCTCTTCATCATCGGGTGGCACCTAGTGGTCTGTATCGTCGTTGTCCGTAACTCCCCCGAGTGGACCTGTAGAAATAATGACATGAAAATTATTTACCCATAAAATTGGTCCCCATCCGGACCCGGCCACGGCCGAGAATCAGTCTAATGAACAACAACAAACTTTCTGTCGCTCTTCGGGGAGAAAAACAATTTATCCCCGTACGATATGGCTACACGTACGAAAATGCAAGAAGCATCATCACATACGAAACCGGAGATCTTAGTCTTCCCAGCCTGCGCTCCCACCACGTTTTGCTAACGAGCAATCTAAGCGACTTCTCTAGCCGAAAACATCGTAAACAAGACACTTATCATTTAAACAAACTTCGGATAAGAGGTTTTCAAGTGTCGGAGTAATTTTATGCATCCTTTTATCCGTCGACACGCAGACCGACCTGGAGCTGCTCCGGTAGCATCCTTCCGACCTCCTTCTGCCATTCCTCTCGGATTCCGCGAAAGTGTTTGTACCACTTGCCTTCTTAGAGATGTAGCAAAACATCTTCGCTTTAGGCTCCTGCCGGAGAGATTTTGGCTCTCCAATGGCGTGTCATCGTTTGGTTGGTTGGTTTCGAGGAACCTTCCGGAGCGAGCGTCCCAGCTGTGGGAATTTGGGATTTGCTGGTTTGTCATGCTGTTTCCACCCCCTGCTTTATCCCGTTTTCATCTCTCCCCAACGTGGCAGAGGGGACTGGTAACTGGGAACGTTCGAGCAAATACAGATTAGAAACGTTCCGGGGTGGTTTTGTTGATGGTATAGATGTGATTAATACCATAATGCTACAAAGAATGAGAAGGCACATTTATTCGGCCGCTTTGGAGCAAACACACGCGTTCACTCTCTGTGTCCAAACAGATTGAGTTGACAATCGTTCACACAGAGGGTCAAAAGGGTGGCCTTTGCACGGTTATGTTCTCAATGTGCCACCAGACAATCAATTCATTTCGTTGAGGAGAGACTTTAATTTGTTGTTGCTATGCTTCTCAACACAGCATAACAAGACGTTTTAAAACCATCAGCCTAATTTGGTTTGAGTATAATAAATCAATTTTCTTCAACAAAACACGCAAATCTAATCGTATCTTATCAAACCCTAGCACAGCCAATCTTTCGAAGGGATCCTGAAGAAAGCCTTAGGTTAGATTACACCTAGCTTTATTCTTGTCATTTATTAACATCTGTAGTGCTCCATTGCATTAGAATGCATTGAAGCATCACAAGTGTTAAAGCGGCCAGGCCTACTGCGTAAAGTTGTATCGCAGAGACCTGATTCGTTGATGTGGTTTGAGTTTGAGCACGGAGTGTTCATACAACAGTATTTGTTGTATTTATTAAAATTTTATTGTCTAGATTTTTTTTGAGAAGGTCCTATAAGCTATTGTGTTTCATATGTTTATAGGACCTAATAAAAAAAAGTCTAGATGTGTAATAATACCATTCTCTGATATCAATACAAAATTTTGATATTCCTGGACCCTTCAAAATTTGTCTTGAGGATTATGCAAGAGCAAAATTTGGTATCATACCAATTTAAGGTATTGTTTTGATATTGCAAAATTGCAGAATTTGTCAATAGTCGGATACCACATTTTTGTATTCTTTTGGTATTACAGTGTTTTAAGATCTCTCTTAAGTCTCTTCTTTGGGAAAAAAAAAACCATTTTCAAGATCAACAAATTTAGCCTTCTTTACAATACTAATAGAAGAAAGAATCTCTAAGAATGTAAAAAATTACATTTTAAAAAACATTGGCAAAGTCACATAAACAAGTAAAACTCCCAACCCATAAATTTTCTAAAATTTTAAGAGTTCTTCTTTCCAATGCTTTTTAAAAATCAAAAATTGGCGATTTTTTAAATCGAAGCCCATCTAAAGGCGGGGTTCGGTTGTAGAGGGTTAAACCAACAAAGAAATCTTCAGGTTGATTTTGGGATCTGGACCAGGACACTAATGTACATTTTTCTCCAGAACAAAATAAAATTTGAATGTTTTTCAGTTCAAAGCATTTAGAGGACGTGTAGATGAACAATCAAAAGCATTTTTGAAATCGTATTATTACTTTTGCAACAATAAGCTACAATTTAAAAAAAAAAGTTTGAGAAGTTTACCAATGGATAAGATTTGGACCAGTACTGTATGTTTTCATAAATTTAAATATTTATGTTCTCTAGTTTGCCATGTAAAACCAGATTACTCTGCTGCACTACCAAGTTGTGCAATAACCATTTTGGAACACGACAACAACGTGCTAGTAATGCAGCAACAGCACGTGGTGAGCGGTACAGCACTGCATCGACACTTACCCTTGTGCTTTCCTCCTCCTTCCGCGTGTGGTCCGCGATGTACGTGACTCCGTCCATTGCTTTGTGCAGCTCGGGGCACGTGAGCCATCGATTGCGCGCGCCCACCGACGACTTGTCCTTGCTGCCACCGTCGGTGGTGCCGCCGCCACTTCCACCGAGGCCACTGTCCACCGTCGTGTTGATGATCGGCACACTTGGCACGGCCGTCGACGCGTCAATGCCCAGGATGTTATTGTTTGTTAATTGAGCGCTACTACTATCTAAACCGCCGGTTCGTCCATCGTTGAGGAAAAGATTATTACAACAGCTTAGATTACTCCTAGTAGTAGTGTTAGTTGCAGTGTTAATTATCACATTGGTGCTAGTTTTGCCGGCTCCTGCTCCGAGGAGTCCACCCGCCAGGTTCGTCTGGAAGGCGCTATGGGGATCAAGCAGAGCCGCGCCGGCACTCGACAGCCCACCTCCGCCGGACGGCACCGTTTGGTGCGGATTGGGCACTGCTGTGCTGACCGATGACAGCAGATTCAGATTTATCGGCGACATCGGCGAATTGTGATGGTTGTGATCCTGGTAGGGCAGTGCTAAGTCATCCATCAGATGATGGTGATAATGGCTGCCGCCACCGCTGTGGTGGTGATGAGGATGATGCGTTGGACTGCCGTGTAATCGGCATGTGTTTATGCTGAAACGAGACAGATCTGGCTTAGTCGGGGCTGTGAGCATAAAATAAATGAGTAAAACACGCAACAAAACACACACCCAGGAAGAAGACACCTGTTTAAGGGTTAGGCACCAATGTCACGCAACAGAGAGAGAGATACAGTCATCCCTCTTATCGAAACCAATGTTCAAAAAATCAAAGAAAAACGATAATTGAACATAATGATTCGCTTTTACCTTCATTTGAACGCTTTTCGATCTTTCGAATGATGTATCAACCGAATAAAATGTTTACATTTATTATCAAGTCTTTGAAGAAAAACATTGATTCTTGAAATTCACAAATTCGGAACACTTTTTTTTTCTTACAGATAAACAAACTTTTGTTCTCCCCAAGAGTGCACATTTATTACAAAATATTTATTATTTTATTTAATGACTTAAAGCATTGACACAATCGAAACCAAAGCTGTGTTATGCTTTTATAAATTGTATGATAGCTTTCTTGGTGAATTTATCAGTCAGGTTTAAATGAAATTTGAAGGCAAAGTTTTGCTGAATTTGATAAAATAGTCTTGAAATTTAGGGTTGCATGGAAAGCCAAATTTTGCAGCCTATTGACAAATTGCCACAAAAGTGTTCCGAGTATGTGGGATGACTGTACCTAATGATGGTTGCGTGTGTGCGTATGGATCATGCAAACTGTGATGGTGACTGACTAAACTAAGTTTATATCACGACTCAAACTGCTTAACACTGGATTATTGATTTATGCTTAACGATGGACTACGACCGTTTACGAGGACATTGCGCAGGCGTAGAGGAGGATATACAACAAAACAACAACACCAACAGTCTAACGAAGTACGCACATTGATTGATACAAGGAACTTTGTTCTTTATAAACAACAGTTAATAAATATTAGAAGAGAGGCTTTTATGTAAGAAAGTATAAACTTTTGTTATTTTCTTCTCCTCAAAATAAAATAAATAAAATTACACAAGAAAAATCGACAAAGAAAAAGCATTTTATGGTCATTTTAACTTGCATTCCATTTTAAACAATTAATTTTTTCAACTAATTCATGTAATTATTCTGTCAAAAAAATATCAATTTTAATTCCCATTTATACTTAAATCAAAGCATGGATCAAAAGACTCCAAATATCAAACAGATTTTTGAATCACCTCTGTGATTGATCTTTACAAAATCAATTCTGGAGTTTTTTTTAAAAAGGTCCAATAAACCAAATTTCCAGTTTTTGCTTTCGGGTGTTTTGAAACTGCCTTGAGTCAGGGGTATTAAAAAACACTCAAAAAGCAAAAACTGAAAATTTGGTGTATGGAACCTTTTCAAAAAATAAAAAACTCCAGAATTGTAAAAGCTTCTTGTTATATATTACACCTGAATCCTTTCAAAAATGCTTTTAAAATGTAGTTTCCAAATATATACGAAATATATCAGAAATGGGCTCTGAATTTGATTTTGAGTTGATATGTATGCGTATAATATTTAGAAAGTTCATTTTTCGAGTGGTTTTGTAATTTTCCTCAATACGAGTGCAAAACATTCAACCTCGTTAAAACTTATTTTTTCTGTTCTTGGTGGAAGATTCCCCAAATAATTCGAAAATGCAGATCACAGGAGGCTGAATAAGCAAAAAATCAAAAAACCTCAACAAATGAACAAGGCAGAACGAAGTTTGTCGGGTAAGGCTTGTAATGTATAAAAAATCAGCCTCTCAAAGTAACTCCGTTTATCAATGCCACCCCGGATTAAGGTAGGGGAAAGTGGGGCAAGTGTAACAAGCTAAGGAAATGCTCGTTATAACCCATTAAAAACGTCAAAAAATCTGTCGGATTTTTTAGAATCATCTTATTCCAGGTCTTGACTGAGACTTTGATAGAACAAGTTTTTAAAAATTTCTGTTTTTAATGTAAAAAAATGATTTTAAAATTTTTGATCTTTCCCGTTGGGGCAAGAGGAACAATGCATGAAACAACATGCGAAATTACTAACAATTGAACTGTTATCACTTAGATACATCAGATTAGGATGTATTTGAACGTTTCTTTTATTTTTTGATAAAAAAATTACTAAAAATTTGACCATTTTTACGAAAAAAAAACTACTTAGATGATAAATAGTAAATTTTCATGATATTATTATATCGTGTATGGACAATTTTTTTAACAACTGTTTATCAGTTTTTAAGAACGTTTATGTATTTTTTTCACAATAAAATATGTTGCTGCAGCAATTCGTATTTTTTCCATACTAAAAATTCATATGGTACACTTGCCCCACCTGAACAAGATTTTTCAAAAGCTCTTTACAAAAATAACCAAAACATAAATCATACTTTATAATTGGTGCAAGTCATTGGTAGGGACACTACTGATCTAGGAAAAATAGCATTTTGATGAAATGAACCTTAAAACGAACCCTTAGCCTTATTTTGTACTTTCCAAATATTATAAGGAAACAAAGGTTTTGAAAAAATCTTCATTCAATTTTATGCCCCGTGGCGTTTACGTCGTTTTGGCGGTTATGTGGTAGTAGAATCAGCCAATTGCATTGCTAGCAACAATTCCTCATGCTGGAAATAATTAAAATTGTGAAAATTACGGCCTTACGAGCGATTGTTCCTCTTGCCCCATATTGTCATCTTGCCCCACCTTCCCCTACCTGACCTTGTTGCGTCTATCAAAGAATAATAAATTGCGAGCTAATCTTGCATTATTTGTTTCATCTGATCATGACTTTGAAATAAAAAGCTTTCCATATAAAAATAACATAAAATTTAAAAAAATCTTGAATTTTGCGAATGGACACATTAAGTGAAATTGAGCAAAACTACATTTTTGAATTTTATTTTAAGACATGATTACAAAAAAACATCTTTTGAGTTTTGACAGTTGTTTTTGAATTTGTTGTTTTCCATTTGTTCTCTTTTTAACCTGTAGGAAAAATATTTAAAAAAAATGCCTGATTTTTTTCAAATGATATTTCTCTTATATGTTTTTAACGTAGGAGATATCAACATATATATTCACTTAAGGGGTTACATACATGTAAATTGGCAAAAATATCAAGAAATGGTACGAGCACACATTAAAACTTTATTATTGAATTTGTTTTCACTGCATTAAAATATACACTTTCAACCAAGCTTCCCTGCACCGTGCGGTACACGCGGTTCACTTGCACCTCGGGTTTGCTTTGCGTCTGCTTTGTTCGGTTTACACCCGTACCCGACTCAAACGAACCGAGGGTATTTTGGTTCATCGTACCAGCGCACCACGACACTCTCGGTTCGCCGCGTCGGTTTTGTGTCTGGTACTCACCCATGGCATGAACCCGGTGTATGAGCCAAGGTGCTTCACTCGATAGGAGCCGAGGTACGTGCCGTGGTACGCGCTGGCAGTACAAAACGGGTTCAATACCACGGCGCGTACCACGGCACGCTGGGTTCATGCCATGGGTGAGTGCCAGACACAAAACCGATGGGGCGAGCCAAGAGTGTCGTGGTGTGCTGGTACGATGTACCAAGATACCAATACACAAATGGGTTCAGGCACGTACCGAAGCTAGAAAACCAAACCCGCGGTGTGCGTTGGCACTGGCGCATGGGAAGCTTGCTTTCAACCAATAATTCAAAGACATTTGGTTGTATCATTGTCTAGATGAACGGCCCCTAATCGCATAAATTACCCATATGCATTTTCATCGCTTTTGAGTTATTGATGCAGTTTGGTTCAATCGTGTGCTCTTTCAGAAAAGCCAACAACATCCAGTACTTAGTTCTAGAAATCAGGAGAATGTTTTTTCGCGAAAACTTAACACGACCCTTATGTGTGAGACAATCTTCAAATGCGTTTTTCTAAGCTTGCTGTTTTTGCATATGGGACATTTATGCGAACATGGACAGTAAAGCAATTTTAAGTTTGCAGTTTCAATAAAAAGGGGTGCCACGAAATCGGCTCAACATTTGTGCATGACATAGGCCGATTTTCAAAAAAATATTAAAAAACGGATAAATAATATTGTTATGCTTTGTATTTAAAGATTCGTCCATTTTTAATTTTTGTATTTTTCAAACAAAATTTAAAAATCGGAATATGTTTTGAAAGACTTCACCCTGAAATTCAGCCAATTTGGTCATTCCAATCTCGAGATATCGTGGCACCGTAAATCAACTCGTTGTTTAAAATAACGATCAGAAAGTTAGACAGTTCGCTTTGTGCAAATTTAAAATCTGTGCAAGCTTAAAATCTGTGAAATACTTCAATCATGAAATATCTTCATTAAACATATAGTAGTGATTGGAAATAATCTTTTAAGTGGATGTAACGGTAGTAGTAGTCATTCTTACTGATAGAGTACTGTCACACGGATCTGTTTACAAATTAAGAACAAGGAAGATAACCTTTCAACGGATTTCTCCATAATTCCCAATTTACTGAACAATTTTGCGAACTGATTTTTGTCCAAGTACACATAATCTACATTCAAATATTCAGATGACCTGAAAAATTTATCAAATTGGTAGCTTCGAATCACCCTATTTTCTGAAAAATAAATAAATAAAACAACATTAAGTGGAACTTTAAAATTAACATCCGTAATGAACAAACAAACAAAACAAACGAACAGACATTGAAAAACACCATCTAATGCGAATAAACAATTTTGAACAACATCATGGGTGGGTTCATAAAGCTCGGAAGGGTGGAGGGAGGATTATGTGTTTTGGCGTTTGAGGGCATATGTACATATGTGGATAACATGTGGATGATGCGTCGGACACTGCAGCAGTGAATGGTTGTATGCGGGTCGATTTGTACACTCAACATCAATTTCAAAACTCTAGCAGACATCTGGAGGAGCTTTTGTGGGATGGGTGACACACTTTTTTTTATTTCTGTGGGAAAAAGGGAATGAAAACGAAACTTTGCGAAGAAACACACACACACACACACACACACACACACACACACACACACACATAAACAATAAGCGACCAGTTCAGCCCTTAATCCAAAACAGTCCAGAACCACCAGCATGGTCCAGAACCGACAGTTGTCCAGGATTTACCTGTCGCTGGAATCGAGCAGATGATGATCGAGTAGCACCGAGGGATCAAACGCAATAGTCGGCGGCAGCGGTGGGATATTGTCGCCGCCCATTCCACGGCATGAGCGCAACATAAATCTTTGCGAAGCGGCACTGCAATGGCGATATTTTTGGAAAATAGTGACACGTGTGAGTTGTGAGAGTTTGGTGCGTGGTTCTCTTTCCAATGCGATTTGTGGGAATCCGAACGGACGGATAGACGGCTTTTCATCATCGCGGATTTCAACGCGGTTGGACGGACGGAAGAGTGCAAATTGCGGATCGTCACCAGCAGTGATGTCGAGAAGACGTCATAGGAATAAAAACACCAGGATGTGTTGACAGGTGGTGCAGGGGGCGGCAAATAGGGTGGCTCACGATTATTTTTCTAACCAGCCACCATCCAAAACAATCTATTTTTTGAAAGTAAATCCAAATAGATGCTTCTCTCAATATAACTACATTTTGGTGCATAAGTTGTATTTTCATATAAGTTTGAACAACCCTAGCGCACATTTTCACCAGGATAAGATTAGTGAAAGAAGATTTTTTTTGTACACCGTTTCAAGCCATTATTGATGATTAGTGAGGACATGTGATGGTGGTTGCGTTAGGGATTGATTTATGCATGAATAATTTTTGAGGTTTTCTGTGCGTTTTAGTGGTTTTACGGTACACGGAACAAAATCCGGTTTGCGGAATCGCAAACTTTGCTTCCGATTTACTCTAAAAATCGCAAATCTTGGTTTGCACCCGTCAGCAGGAAGCATTGCTTCCAATATCGCAAACGATGATTTTCGATATCGCAAACGTAACGCAGTAACGCCTACCCCGCCAAAAGCACGCAGCACGCAGCCACTACAATATTTACCTTTTTGAATTGACCGTTGATTCTCAATTTTTTAAATGGAAATAAGAAGAAGAAGAGGTTTATTTTTTTTAATTTTTATTAATAGTTCAAAAACAAATCAAAGGAATTGTGTGAATGGTTTACTACGGAATTTTGCTTGAAAAAAATCTCCTCGTCCAGGAGGTTGTTGCTCTCTTTCCTCCGTGCCTTCGGGAAGATCTTAGTGCGGACTCAGGTTCATGCCGGAGCCCGAGTGACTCTGGAGCATCTGGCGCCACTCGAGTGCAACGAAGACGCCTTCACCTCAAAGATCGACTTGAGCAGAGTGTCCTCCGTTAGAAGACTGTCCGCCGGAAACAAGTCCTCAGAATCTCCGCCAGCAGTCGGATCTGTGAAGGCGTTTGCCAAACTCACGCTGCAATCGTGAGCCGTAGCCTGCGAAAGAGAACACAAAAATAAATTGCAACATTATCGTCTCTCGACTCAAATAAAACAGTTCTTCAAAATTTTCTAAAAATAATTAAATTTGTTTAAAACTCCCTAATATTCTTTAAAATTTTCTAAAGTTCTCAAGAATTCTATAAAATTTACCAAAATTCACTAAAATTCACTAAAAATTTTCAACATTTTCCCAATTTCTATAAAATTCTCTGAAATTTTCCAAAGTTTTTAAAAATTATTTTAAATTTCCTTAAAATTTTCCAAAATTCTATAAAATTCTTCAAAATTTTCCAAAATTCTATAAAATTCTTCAAAATTTGCTAAAATTTTCCAGAATTCTTTAAAATTATCTATAATGTTCAAAAAATCTCTAAAAATTACTAAAATTATCTTAAATTGTTTGAAATTCTTTAAAATTCTCAAAAAAATCTCTTGAATTCTCTTAAAAAAATTATAAAAATGTCTAAAATTCGCTTAAAATCTTAAAAATTGTCTAAAATTCTCTAAAATTCAATATAATATTCCAAAGTATTCTAAAATTCTATAAAACTTTTCAAAATTCTCTAAAATTGTATTAAAATATTCAAAATTCACTAAAATCTCTTAAATTTTCCAACATTCATTAAAATTCTGTGAACTTTCAAAACATCTCTAAAATTTTCCAAAAATCATTGAAATTTAAAAAAAAATCTAAAATTCTTTTAAATTCTCTTAAGTTCTCTAAAATTCTTCAAAATTCGATCAAATTCTATAAAATTCTCTAAAATTCTCTAAAACTTTCCAAAATTCTCTTAAATTTTTCTAAATTATTTGAAATTCTTCAAAATTCTCTCAAATTTTCCAAAATTCTTTAAAATTTTCTAAAAAAATCTCTGAAATTCCATTAAAAGTCTATCAAAATTCTTCAAAGTTCTCTTAAGCTTTCAAAAATTCTTTGAAA